>NW_012028382.1:1070234-1071181 GCF_000956235.1 Wasmannia auropunctata | reverse complement strand
CAGAGTGCAAAAAAACGTGATCTCGTATGCATTTTCACGGCTCGCGCTCGAAAATGGAAATTTTTGGAGAAACGAACCTACGGCGTATACCCGGACGACACGCAGCGGTTGATTCCACACGCTCGGCATCTCTATAATATGAAATATGAAGGAGAAACATATATCACATTAAAGGATCATTTAACATTGATCTAAGCGTCTTGCTACATCCAAGCAAACATCCCTGCATGCCTGTAGTATAGGATGATTTGAAAATATTCTTTTTTTTTCGCTCGCTCTTCGGTACCGTTTCCCTGGCTGAAGATCATTTCGAGGTAGCCTCTTGAAATCATTCTCGCAGCTTTTTCGAATTCCATACGTACAGTCATATATACACGCATACATATCCATGGCGCGACGCGCAGAAATTTATAGGAGACGCTTGAGGACCGCCTGGCGATAAACCTTCTACCATACATATATACATGCACTTCTCTCGGGCAAGAATAGTGCCAGTAGGAAACGGTCGATTATCGTGAGAACGATGCATGTTGCACGGCAGGCAGATACGTCCGACAAATTGAGCAGGTTACACCTAGAAGGAGTCTAGAAGAGACGTAAACTAGAGACGAGAGGGGGGAGGAGAGAGAGAGAGAGAGAGAGAGAGAGAGAGAGAGAGAGAGGGCAAGGTATACGTATACGAGAGAGGACGGATATCGTGTTCCAAATCGGGATCCGAGGGATCGGGTTATTAGGATCGAAATGAATGTAAATCCCCTTAACACGATCCCCGGCCAAAACACGGCTACCCGCGGCTCCGAAAGTGGCCAGATTAGATACTGCGGCAGGGCCGGCCCTGCCCGGGCCCGTTGCGATCCCGCAGGATGTAGCAGCCTGATCCTATCTCTCTATACGTTCTTCTTCTTCGCCGCCGCCGTCACCGCCGCCACCGCCACCGCCGCCGCCGC
>NW_012028382.1:1042659-1070214 GCF_000956235.1 Wasmannia auropunctata | reverse complement strand
GGGGGGGGGAGAGAAAAAGAGATGCAGAAATAAAAATAAATAAATTGATAAATATATAATTAACTATGGCTGTAAGATTAATGTTTCTTGTTGTATCATATCCAATTATTTAATCAAATTTGCATATCGCGAAACGAATATTTTCATAATAAAAATGCAGGTTAAATATAATTGTTGTCTTTGTAGTGTTCATTTAAATGTAATGCAAAATTTCAATTAAGTATTAACTATTCTCTACTAACTATACTCTACTAATTATAACATACACGTTGATAATTCTACAGAACTGACGAATAATTATGAATTTTAATAATATTTTCTAAGAGAATCATCTACTCGCAACGATATAAACGTACTAAGTGTATCGTATCTAAGACTATCACATATACATATATAGAATAATTTGAATTCCTGAACTATTAAAACAAACTTATTAAAAAACGAACGCATTGCTAATTTATGCGTTTTAGTTTTTGTGCTAATATTAACTATTCTAGAAACATTCGACAGAATTACCGATTAAAAAAAAAACGATCAAGAAATGTTGACACGGTCCACTTAATGTTTTATAATTGGTATTTTTACAGAGGAGAGCGACATCTTGAATTCCTCACGAAAAAGTTTCTTAATATCAGCATAGAATTGAAAATATAACATATAAGATATTGTTGTTGTTTTTATACAACACTTATTGTTAGAATATCTCGTTTAATCTAAGAAATCCTGACGTCAATTGTAATAATTTTAGTTACATTTTTTATTCGATTTGTAAAAGACATAGCCTGAATATAATATCCCGAAAATATCATCGTCGCTTCTCCGTGACACTGATTAGTTGTCAATCGCGTGCGCAAAATTCAAGCCAGTGATGAATATTGGCAGATTGACATTTAGCGGTTGACTGAATACTGAGAAACGGTCGATAAAGAGCAAATAATAAAATGTTATATAAAATATTAAATGTCATGTAAAATAAAAAAAATATTGGAGATAATAAATAGATTTTATTACAGAATAATGAAATATATATCAAACTTTTATTTTGCATTTTTGCTTTAATTTTTCTCTAGCGTATTTCCTAAAAGTTGAAAAGACCAATTTATTTGCGAATTGTCGTACATCAAAAATTTAATTATAAATTATAATAAATTGTTCATCTTTTCAAGTTAAGCAATTCTTGCCCGCTATCAATACTCAATATCAATTGCAGTATTTTGATATTTAATGACATTTACCAATATTTTTAGTTATTTACGAATATCACTTGTATGATAATAACAATAGAGACAGAATCATACATTGTATTAATTGATTTATCGTTTATACCTATCGCAAATGATCATCTATACCGCTGTTTTTAAATGATTAAAGGGTAGAAATGAAATATCAATTAGATGCTAAAAATAACGTTGCAAATTACAAGAAATATATTTATAGATCTCCCATTTATGTTGCTCATCAATTTTAAATATTATATTTTAATTTTAATTATAAAATAATTATCAGATATCAATATTACATAGACGAAATTCACGATTGTCGCTCACTGCCACGATTACCAACGATCATCTTCAAGCGAGAACGTCTCGCTTCTTAAGACGAGCGCGAGTATGAAGCGCTATCGTTCGTAAGAAAGAGGACGACAAAAAGCGTCTGCACGACGCCGCGACGGCACGGATACGGTTCATACGGTGTGGGCTGCGGGAAAATCGGCAGACAGAGAGCAAGTAAAAAAAAAAAACGAAGGAGAATCGCGAAGGAGGATCGTGTTATGCGGAATCGAATGTGGAGTCGTAAAGGGGGTTGGAAATGTGAATGTTTCGCAACCTTGCCCATACGGGGGTGCGAAGCTTCCGTTTCTGGGTTACCACCGTGTGGCCCTGTGGTCCGTCTGGATCCAAGCCGCCCCCTAGGGATGAAGACGTCAGGCCCGCCCCCCTACGTGATGACCGAGTGCACTCATTCCCGCCTGAACTCACCCTGCGGTAGTGCTTGTTAGTTCATGTGTAAAAAAGATTAGAATAATACAAGATTACAGTTTTTGCAGTGTACTCTTATTCTCTTTTCATTTTTTGTAATTTTTAATATTACAGCTACGGCATCTCGCACTGCTGCGCGCTCTCATCGACAATTCTTCTCACGTTGCAATAAATCTAGTGTATGTTACAATAAATCTAGAGTTAGAATAAAATAGGATACATTCGATGCGTCGTGCTTCACGGCTGCATAGTGTCCTGAAAACAAAGATTGTGGCAAAAACAAGATATGTAAGCGAACTAATCGCATTTCCGTTGCTTCCACACAATTCATCGCAATTGCGTGAGCGAAAAATTAGAAAAAAGTGGTCAGGCATTTAGCTTGAAGCGTCGAAATCTTCATTTCGAAGAAGAGACTCTTGATTTCTTTTTAATCTTCGGAACGGAGAAGAGGTATTTAAGGTGTAAGTAGCCAACTGCGTGTAGTAACTATCACGCATTTGATGCACGTATCACACAGGAATATATCATATCTCTCGTCGTATATAATGCGTGATGCTCGGTATACCGTGGATAGAAATTTTTCGCAAGTAATGTTAGAAAAAGAAAATAAAAACTTTGTCTTTGTTTATTCATATGAATTTAGGCGTAAAAAATGAGCTTCGCAAAAGTACTTAATAAAAGATGCGCATCTTGAAATTATTAGGTGTGAAAATTTGTAAAATTTATAAAATCATGGGGTTTAGTATTGACTACAAAGTGATAAATTATCAAAAGTAGTAAGTTAATCCGTTTAGCTATTCAAACTTGAAAAAATGTATAAAACGAGCTAATTGTAATAACATGGAAAACGGTGTTAGAAATCAAAATTCACTTGCCTCCTGTGAGGACTAAACTCACGACCCCCGGTTTCACGAGACCAGTTCTCTACCATAAGTTAAAGAGCTAAAGAGGCGTCGACATCAATTCTTCTCGAGCGAATTCCCACAGGAACGATTCTGTATAGGAATCCGAGGAACATTCCTGACTTTCAGACCGTGTTGTAAAGTTACGTGCGATTTGTTCAAGTTAGAAAATATCGACCCTCTAAAGTCACATAAGGTTTATCGCTTATATGATTGATCCCGCTTGCGCGCATATGCGGGAAGCGGCTTTTGTCCTTCATGGCCAGCTGAATCTTTGATCGTCCAATAATTGAACAGCTAGGGGTTGTGAGTTTCATCCGGCACGACGCATCGCGAAAACGGAAAGTTCTCATTGCAAATTGGGAAGCATTGAATTTTTAAGTTGTACCTAATAAAGGGGGAAAGCGATAGTGTTGTGTTAAAGGTCACGTCGCGACTGCATAGTAACGAAATAGATAATTAATAGTTAATTTCAATTCCGCTGCGAACGTCATGTCTCGTGAAACAGTCAAATCACTCAGCATTACTGATCATGTAAAACGCAAAAACGGTCGGTTACATACATATATTCATACGTACACGTCTGATCGACACCTAAATACCACCCCACATTAATAAATAAATTATATCGGGATAGCCTTTGAATTAATCTCGTTAGATATTTTGTCAGATATCCAACTACGGTTGTATCAACAATATCTACAAAAGGGAGTCGTTATTAACTGCAAGATTTAGAATGTTAAGACCGTTAGGATGCCTAACAGTGCCTGTAAATTTTAGCAAAAAAGAAAAAAGAAAGCAAAAGTACTTGAAATAGTTGCAGATAATGATTAATATAGAGATACTGTTGCTTTTCATTCGTTTGTGAGAGATTTGGAATTCTCACTCAAAAAGAAACTTACTTGGTCTCGTCGATGAAAACAGTCTCGAGTACGCGAGCTGCGTAATGCAAGTTTCGTTGAAGTAATTCGGCGGATATTTCCCCATGTTGTAGCTGCCTCAATAAACACCTCAATCTGCAAAAGAGAGGTATTTCGGAGAGCCGTTCCCTGTGCGCCAATAACGTGCCTTCTAAACTAGACGTTCGCTTCCAATCGTTTTCCAATAATTACGCGACAAGTCGAGATTGCAAACGCAATTCTATTTAACCATTGGAGGATCAAAAGAATAAATATTTTCTTTGACGTGGGGTTTTCTTATATTAAATAAAAAATATTTAGCGCGCGAAAAAGTAGACAAAATGTTACAAATGTACTTTACAAAAATCATAATTAAACACAAAATTGATAGCTTTATAAAAATTATAAACTGCGCGCAAAGAATGCTGAATCATAATATTAACAAGCCGATAAATTATCATGTTAATTATATAATTTGCAAATTATAAAGGCTAATAATTACGATATGTTAGCGCGCCGTGCCATTCAAATATTATGTAAAAAATATGCACCAATAATAATGATTATTTAATTCAATACAACATGTCGCGTTATATAGAAGTTAGTAAATTACAATACAGCAAGGTGCGTTATTATATTATCTTTTAATATACCAGAATCGCGAATTATCTATTTGTTTGAGATTGGTAAACCTCTACCTAGATCTAAAATATCACATTTGTAAAGCCATTAACACGACGACATAATACCTGAGGGCAGCTTTATCGCATGCGTCGGGAGTGTCAACGGCAGGAAGTGAATCTGTCGAAAGATCGATATTATCGAGAATCTCTTCGAGATCGACGGATTGACCCGATAAATATGAAGTGTCGGGATTGTGCGGTGGTGGAGAATTTTCAAAATTCCCACCGCTGAGGCTTTTGCTTTTGCCGGAACTTCGGCGTACTATCGTCAAAGTGCCCTGTTCTGAAATAAAATGAGCGTAATCGTTTCTATTATTGCGAATGGAAGGACATGTGGAATTATGAAGGTTTTTCAAGGAATCCGACGCGTATCGTAGAACAATGACTTATTGTTAGTCATTTTGAAAAATAAATAAAAGAAAGTTTTTATCAAAATTCTAATTAATTTTATCTTAATTATATATATAACTATTTTATATTTCGCAAAATTATTGTCATATAAAAATAATTTTACTTCAAAAATTGAGATTTTTACATTCAATTTTTTCTGTCTGACCGACTCACACGATTGTTCTATCAAATAGTTTGTGTGTATATTACATACTGTGACAATACGAATATCAGAGAACTTTGTAGCTGGTCGAAAAAAAGATTTTGTTTTTGGAAGAAATGTATACGCGTGTAGATATTTACAGACACGTCGATAAATGCACAGATACACATGTTTGTGTGAGCGTGCAAGTAGATCAAGTCCAACTATATCTAGGGGAAGCGTATCTCGGGGGGTAATACCTCGAAAACTTACTGGAGAGTTGGCCATTCCGACCAGGAGAAGAGGAGGGATTGCGCGACCTCGAGGATGCTGCTGCGCCGCTTGTGCTGCTGCAGCCGGTAGCAGCCGCATTGTTTACCGCTACACCGGCTGAGGCTACCCCGATATCGTCTCTTGTGACTCGTCTATCTGGCGGAGATGCAACTGCAATTTCAAAAAACGAGAATAATAAAACGATAATATATAACTTTATCATTGCAGCCGATCGGTTAACTTTGTGTCACAAGTACGTGCCGACAAAATTAACGTGCGAAAGTGTACCTACGCGGTGCGTGCACTTGTACGCATTCATTAATCAATGCGGGTGAATCGGAAAATTATTATAGGGCATACACATCATATCTATTCCGAGTGGTTAATTTCTTTTTAATCTGCTTCTATCTGTGAGACTTTATGACCTTATCCAAGCAATAATGTACGACCAAAAAGATTACGCAAGTAGTGAATATCTAAATATCACAGAATGAACATACACCTAATAATGGCAATATATTGTATATTCAAAATATACATATGTCTACCTGAATTTTTTGTTACTTAGTGACGGGTTCATTGACGTTACTTCTTTTATTATATGCGCTGTATTTGCCTCACAAATAATTACATGCTTGTCATGTATTATTAAATAATATTAGTGAGTGGTATTTCGTAGATCGTTACCTGCATTTTCATTCGTTTATATATATGTTATATATATGTATACTTTCATAAAATAAATTGCACGATGCATATAACAGTGTGATAATCATCATCCATTAAGTTAATGAAAAAGTTTACGCATTATGTGTCAGAAAAAATTGAAAAAATATTTCTTTTTTTACTATGTATTTTTTTCTGTACTTGAGGTCTATTCTCGAACATATTCGTCATGAGAATTTCCAATTGAAATATATATATTTTTTTTTGTTATTTTCCTTCCTTGATAACAAGGGAAAAAAAATAATGCTAAAATCTTAGAAAAGATTTCGTTCTTTTTCATAATGCCCAGAACTTTACGGATCCACATAGAGAAGATAAGTAGTAACATGTTTACAACTATCTATAATCCATTGATCTATTGAAAGTTATCATTTTATATTCATAGAAGAGATAGAATTCTCGCTATAACGAAGATGAACATTATATATTAATATTAACTTTTTTTCAGCCAGTATAAAGAGCAATCGCATCGAAGAAAATCACATAAGATGTATTTTAGTAAAAATATGTATCACATGTCTCAATTAAATAAATTAAAATTTTTGAAGAAGATAATTTAAACCGCAAGATTAAAAATCCATTTATAGTATATTCATATGTGATATAATAATAGCATACGTTCAAATATAATGTTTTGCTAATTATTATATAAATAAATAAAAACATTTGAAATTTTGAAAGAGTCATTATGCGAATGTGATTTCAAATTTGAAGTTTACATCACTGATGTGTGGTTTTACGAGAGGTTTTATTCAATGACGGTATTCTATTTCTAGAACATTGAGACTGAAGAAATTCTCTAGGCTCTCTAACTAACGGAAAATAATTAGCATGAGTATGAATGATTAGTTTTTATGATAATTAAAAATATACATGATTTTTCCATCAAAAATCATTTTCTACGTGTTTATATCAATATGTTATTTTTACAAGAGAAAAGTGTTTAAAGTGCTATTAAATATGTAGAACAATTTTTTTATCTTTTTACAGAACCATAAAAATTTATGCATAAATTTCATATTTTATAAGTTGCCATTACATAATTATAATTATTAAATGATTTGCATACATATATATGTTTAATTGTAAGTCATAATCACACTATCTACCTATAGATGCTATAAAGTACAAGATAATCCAGAAGTTTTATCGATTTTAACACGTGTATTTTGGAGTCTTTCATTATTAGTGAGACGCCTTATTGACGCCAAAAACACGTACTTGCCACTTTGGGCCAATAAGAAGATAACAAGGAACTTGTGGAAACTAATTTTCGAGCTATTATTTCCCTTGGACGTCTCTGCCTGTTTGCAACGTGATTACTCTATACGTTACTAATTACACATATGTATAGCCAAGACAAAGCGGATCGAAATGCAAACCTTGTCTACGCATGAGTTAGGTCTCGCTCAAGACTTGATTATCATGGGATTTATAATGGGATTTACATTGCTTATAATTTTTAGCTAAATATACGCGTTTAAAAGCATAATTATATAAAGTAGTTATATTTTGCATTGATCTTATCGTGTACGTATATTTTACCCTATAGTTTCTATATTATCTAAATTATCATTTATGATATTTATAATACATATTATAAACATTATTATGTATCTAGTAATTCTAGTATATAAAATACATACACGTAGCGTAGCGTGCCTATGTTGAAGCGTAAGGAAGGGAGAGCATACTTTTGGTAAAAATAAAAATGTAATTAAAAAAAAGAGGCAAATATGAATTTTGTGCTCTGTATAACACTAAATGCATACATTTTGTCATTGCTTCGCAGTTTCATGTATTATTCAAGCGAAATGCAATAATTCACGTATGTTCGCGTCTGTTTGCTTATCCGCTTACAGCGAATAATTTCATAACCAATCATCGCGCACCGTCGTACTTCTATCGGTGTTCGAAGGTGTTTTTGAAAAGAGAAGGGAAGGAGAGAGAAAGAGGGATGGGATAGCGCAAAATTATTAGCCAAAAATGTACATCGTACAGCTTTCATCGTTGCGATGAAAAAGCGGAATGATAATTCCGAGATTTTACCTAAATTTCAAGGCAATTTTGTTCGTTTATTTTTTTTATGTAGACACATCTTGCGTCTATATAAAAAATATAGACGAAAACTTTTATTACTGTTTCTTTCCTCAAAATAAGAAAAATGTAAGTTACATCACTACTCCATAGAATTGCTTGCATATTTTTATAAAATTAAATCTCATGTTCGCGTATGCGATTATTTTTGACCAAAGTGCTTTATGATTTAATGCTGTGTATATTATAATACAAATATAAAGATAACAAATTCCTAAAACCTAAAAAAATTTACTAAAAATAATTTATATACGTAATAACACTTTTATTTTGGAAATTATTTCTAACAAATGTTTTAAATGCGTTATCTAAAAGTTATATACAACATAATGAATAATTAAATCGACAGTGTGTGATAAAGAATAAATTTTTAAATTAATATTTATTAAATTATTATATTTTTAAAATTGATTTCTATCGTTAGGACAAATGTAAAGGTCCGTTGATAAACTATTTATTAAATTTAAAATGGCAATGCAGTACATGTGGCTGACAATGCTGCGAACAATGCTGTTTGATTAATTGCAAGTCTTTAAACATAATTATGCATATGATTATGTTTGCATCCAGATTTGACGGATTTGCCGCATGACGGAAATGAAAATACATTATGTTGTATAATAATTCCATTTTAACCGCTGAATTATATTATTTTATTAGCTTTGATTTTGTTTTATCAAGTAGTGAAGATGATTTAATTTCGTTAAATTCATCTTTTAGTCTCATCTAAATTATACTACTCTTACTTTTTATTTTGTATTCTTTTTTCTTTTTACTTATTTGCTATCTAAGAGATGTCATATTAAAAAATGAATGTGTTTTTTGAATATCCGCTGTTAAATTATTATTACATTAACAAAGAATAACTAATTTTTTATAAATTTATGATGGGTTTATTTTTGTGATCTTTAATATAAATGCTCATGTTTAATTTTTATTTCCGTTAGATTTTTTATGGTAAAACGATTCTCGACGATTAGAAACACTTCAACTTGTGATTATTATAATGTGACCGTTGGTCTCGTACCTATACGATCGATCGGATATGAGATTAATTCGCGAGCTATAGACAGGTGCTACCGATCGATAGCTACTCGGCCATCGCGGTTTTACTGCAGTGATAGCTGCTTGGCCTTATACACTTTGTAACATTTGTCAAATTAATTACGGTAATATACATTTGATGATTTTGTAATGTAGCATTTGTGACGTTACATTACGACATTACCATTACATGCAATATGACAATAGACGTGTTAATTAGATGTATCTTCGAAAGCTTAACGGCATCAAAGCAAAACGTATACATATATCTAAAGCATTTGAAATGTGAAATCCACATTTGAATGTGTAAAACATTCGAGATTTGTGAAAACCTTATCATTTCATCATCTATCTTCTCACAGATTTGTAAGACTTCGACTTGCGAGTTTTTGTACACTCTATATTTATATGTATGTGATAAGTTATGTATATCGAACTATTTAAACAGCAATATTGCAGTTATTTTCTCCTGAGTGTCATTTGAATGCAATTTAGAATATATATAAATTATTTTCAGTGATATCCTTGATATCAAATTGCTTGGCATATGAAAGTTTCTTCGAAAGATGGAATATAATAGTATTGCATTAGAAATTGAAAATGTAAAACTCTTTGGAAAAGCTTATCTTATTCCGCCATAAACTTACTTGCGTGACAGGAAAGATGAAAAGCTCTCTCTTCTACCGATTTAATTTTCACACATTAAAGAGAGCATTAGAAACATACTGTCGATTTAAACTCGTTTTTCTTGTCCGTGTGTAATAAGAAGTTTTTTAAAAATATATTTCAAATTTATAAATTCATCTTATTAAGATCTCTATTAAAGCCAGCCTGTAAAGATGAAAGCTATTTCGACATTACAAAACTGTGAACATTGAACTATACGTCCAATTCCATTGAAAAATTGATAATGGTGGATGTACTATACGATAAGCTCTTATCGGTCGCTGCAGCAGCTTAATTCAATTAATAAGGCGAATGAGATAAAGCAGGAAATCCCCTTCCAATATCTATTGTCGATAGAAAATATTCAAGGCTGAAATTTTATTGAAAAAAGAAAATGTAATTCCAATATCAATGGCTACTAACAAGTTAGCATTTAGTTCGTGTATCAATTAGTATAGCGAATGAAAATTTGCTTCTTGAAATACATTTGTAATACATACACAGGGAAAAAGCCTGAACTCTCAACAATATATTAAATTCAATTAATTTAGATCGTCATTAATTTCTAAAAAGAAATAAACGATATGATTGTTCACGGCAATTCTTTTTAATTAATATCAAAAAGTTGTAAATTAGCGATTGGAAGATTACATTAATTATATATAAGATTTCTATGTATCTATTTCTATATGTTTCTTTTGTTATTGCAAAATCTAGTAAAAAATTTTAAATTTTTAAATTTATCGGCTTATTGATTTTATTGAATCTTTCGAGGATATGTTGACTTTATCTCCACCAAGTTCGGCTGGAACGTGATCAGAATCGAGCGCAGCTACTTTCGAAAATTTGAGACGTGACCTTTGTCAAAGAATAATAACAAAAGATTATAAGAAAAGTAAAATCATGTCAGTTGCAGTTTTAAAGGACAACTGCAGCATTCATATTTGTGTACCACATATGTATAACATATTCGAGCACGCAAACTGAAAAGATGCGCATACCTGGATTATTGATTATCGAAAGACGGATATACCTCTAGACTTTATGTCTGGCAAAGACTTTAATTCGAATGCGATTCGTTCGCCGGATTCTGCCTATGTTTTATTGTCTCGTTTTTCATTCCTTTCGTCGCCCACCGTACTGTGAGCGATGTAACGCTCGTAGAGGTACACTACTGCACTAAATATAGCGACATTCAGCAAATCTGATTTCCGATCGCGGCCGCTGGATAGTAGTAAAACCAGACGTATGCAGACGATTATGCATTTTGTGCTTGTCTGCAGCATAGCAGGCATTGGCTATATGGTCACATGTGAAATTCAGTCTTGCATCCGAGAACGAGCTACGCTCGACATGCGTATTTGCATTTCTGAATAATGCAAACTCTTAACGTCGTTTTCTACTAGACTGTCGAGAAATAAATATCGTCACGTGTGCCATAACTCGCGATGTTGTGCATAATATCTTTTCGATTAAATGAAATCGATCATGCGTATTCATTCTGAATCTTATACAATCTCAGAGAAAGGGGAGATAATCACTCCCTCTCCCTTTTTAAATAAAAACTCAGGCAATTTTGTTTTGTATAACTATCTGATTGTGAGAAAATAGAAGTCAAAACAATTGTGCAAATTTAAATTGTTAATTTATCTTCATTTTAAATATTTTAGATCGTACGTGTATCGCAATGCAGATCAGATTTTCTGCAGCAGTTAACGACAAAAAACGACTTGAACGATATTTCTTTTGAGTCAATTCAGCTGTAAGCTCTTCTTTTTATACAGTGACTCTATATTTTTATTGTTCATTATCCGATTAATTTACATTGTATCGTATAAAACGACACGGTACATTTTTAATCTATTTATTAACATTAAAACGAAGTGAACTTTGGGAGCATTTTCCGGGTGCTATATTAAACATCGCGCAATCGCGCAAATGTTTTTAGGTCACAAGATTGAATTTTTGTTTAAAACTCTCTACTAGCCACGTCCACGTAACGCTACTACGCTAAGAGAAAACATTTTCTATTTCATCTACCACATACACATTTGTATTTTCAAATAAAAAATAAAATAACAAAGACAATTGTTATGGACTGATTTGTTATGATTTGTTATGATAAATTATAACAAATTACGGCTATTGTATTTGCAGAAATATACATACATATATACCTATTGTAATATTCTTTTCAACATATAAGTTCAACATATGTATATAAAACTGGTCGACATGATAGATGCGAATTGGGTTTCTCAAGTTATTTCCTGTAGATTTTTGGACGTTGAATACGAATCTAGCCGTAAAATTGCACTATCACGTCAAATTTACGAGATAATTCCGGATTAAAAAGGCCAAAGATAGCGTTTTAGGAAATGTTCATGTATTCATTTAGAGAACATTGTTTTTTTTTATAGTTTCTTCCTACGCTATCACATAGTATTAGTCTTGAACTACAAAATTCATTTTAAATCGTCCTCGATTTTTTGTCCTAGATATATATACAACATTTGAGATGTTGCATATACAAGGTTTGCAACGGTTTATGAATACACACAATATATGTATGTGTTGCACACAATTTTAATCTTCTATCTAAATTTTTACATAACGTAAAAAATATAGGTAAATATGTATGTAAGCGTTGCAAACCTTGTATCTTATTGTTAAATGTTGTATGTCTTGGACAAAAAAAATTGTACGAAGACGATTCAAAATGGATTTTGTCGTTCAAGACTAATACTATGTAATAGCGTAGGAAGAAACTATAGAAAAATCAGTGTTCTCTAAATAAATATATGAACATTAATCTAAAACGCCATCTTTCGGCTCTTTTAACCTGATTTTTGATCTTGTAAACCTGAAGTGATAGAGCAACTTTACGACCAGATTCGTATTCAGCGCCCAAAAATCTACGAGAAATAATTTGAAAAACTCAATCCGCATCTATCATGTCGACCAGTGTAATCTTTAAACAGACAATGATAAAATATGTGAAACGTCTCCTATAGGAAAAAAAGACATAATAAAATTAAAATAAATATAATGACATAAATATATAGTGACGTATGTACTGATTTACGCTTTAGATAAAATAATATTGTCTTAGAAAAAAGGAATTATAGATACAAAATATTAATTAAAAAGTATCTTTTTTAGATATAAATGTCGTATAAAAAGACTAGCGGGACCAAAGGATAGAAATAAATATTTACGCAATGCAGATATTGCACACGCGTTATATTGCATATATAACGCGCGCTATCTTTCAGTTATTATCGCTGATTAAATTTTTGTCGAAAATAATTAATATTATCAAAATTAATTTTTGATAATTTTTTTATTACATTGTCATATTGTATGTCTATACTGGCATGTCAATACGCATAAATCTATAATAATGTCCGGATAATTATTTTTATTATAAAACTTGAAATTTTTTAAAAAGTAGCAATAATAGGGCAATAATGAGCCTTGGTGTTAGTACTAATTTTACATCATAGTATATTTATAATATAAAATTCTTTTAACAAGCCAAACGTTTCGGTTCCACATTGAAAATACAAAGAAAATAACTAATTTGGTCGCAGTAGAATTATATTTAAAAAAAAACGGTTGTTTTTTCCGGTCACATTCGATGAGTTTTGCGTATAATTTTCAGTTCATGTGTCCAACAATAATTTGCTAAAAGAATTTTATATTACATATATTGTAATGTAATTAGTATATATTTAACACCATGTGCAAGGCTCATTTGCCCTATTATTGTTACTTCTTTAAATTTTTAATTCTCTGAGCCTTTCAGACACTTAATTATTTTTTTAATTTTTCTCATATCTAATTGCACCAATTTTGATGTCGTCCTTCATCATATTTCGAGATATTATTTTGACAAATGAACAAATTTAATTGCATGGAATTATAGAATTTATAAAAATAACTTGTATCGAAAATAAGATTATTTGTAAGAGCAATGTATTTAGTATATATTATAGGATTTATTAATCTTAAAATATCTCTTACCGTTAGTTTTCTATTGTAAAATATATTAAATTTATGTAAAACAATTTTTTTATTTGAAATTAATTTACTGCTTACGTTATTAATCAACGATGTGATAATAATGTATATTAGATATCAAACTGATACTAGTATGATGTCATCATTTATATCAAGAAATCTCTTTAATCTCACCGGAAATATAAAACATTATCTCTCTGACATTATACCAGTGTTTCAGAAACAGTATTCCGTAAAATTTTTCCCCCCCAAAAAAAGAAGAAAATATTTGTTTGTGTCATCGTTTTAATTGATATTTTAATTATAGCATAGATTAAAGCATTTTCTATATTAAATAGATATATACAAGAATAATAATTTTCATGGTCAAAAAATCTATGCTTTAAATTTTAATGAAAGTTCCTTTCACTTCATTAAAAATATTCACTCTGAATTAATCAAAAGATCTTTCATGAAAAATTAATGTACTTAAAGTAGGTAATCCTGCGTACATGTACGTATTATATATTTTGTATATATTCTATTAATTATTTAATTTTCTGTCATTTTGAGAAACACTGCTTTAGTTGTTGTATTTGTATTTGTATTGATGGTTTCCTATCTTGGAGAGTGGAAGAGTTAGATAAAAGACAAAGATATACATCTTGTGATTAGACACATATTAATATGTCGTCATATCTCCGCACAGGATTCATCAGTTGTATGCGTGAAACTACCTGATTGTAATTACATAATAGCAGCTATAAAAGAGGAAAGATTTGTTTATTCTACAACAGTAGATCATATAGCAAGTGTCCGAGAAGTAAGCATTCGTGCCAATAAATTGTCGTAAGTAAGTACGCAAATTTGTAGAAACAATTTAACTCTGATAGTTACCATTTTACAAAGTTTATAATAGTACAGTAATAAAAAGTAATTAAGTGGCTGTTATTTCGAGGTGTTTCAAAATATACAGATAGATGTAAGAATGAAATGATAAAAGACATGAGATGTCTTCTAATATTTTAGAGATAATTTTATTATTTATTTCACTTTTAAAGAATTAGAAAATATACATTTAAGAAATTGTTAAACGTGTCATAATAACCTTGTAATAAATTCGATTTAAAATACACTTACTATATTATCATTTTGCTATTTTGAAACTGCAGAAATATAACGAGATAATTATTTATACAGATGTATTTATACAGATGTATTTATACAGATGTATTTATACAAATGTATTTATACAGATTTATATAATACATTGCAAAATTGTGTGTTTGTCATATGGATATTATACATATATGCCATGTTCCCGATTTCAGTCTACCTTAAATTCATATTCAGGTAATACTTGCGAACAGATGAGAAAATATATTTGAATCAAAAAGCTTTTAAGTTTTGTTTACGTCTTTTGATGAAGCATTTGGAAAATAATCTGCAGATTATGTAGTTTTGTGATATTGTTGCAATACAAGTGTAAAAAGTTTCAAGTACTATATAGCCATTAAACAAATAAATATTTATCTCAAAAGTTGTTAATATTTAAAAACACATACGATTCATTATTAAATATATTACATTTTTGTAGAACTGTTAAAAAAACAACACAAATCTGTCTGCTTAAATAAATTAAGTTTTATCATTATATCAAGTTACTTTTTTTACTTTTAAAATTCAGTTCTCTCGACTTCATTTCTCATAAATCTAACGTTAAACCTCCATCTTTTATCTCCTACCTTATCGTTTGAAATAAATGATAAATAAACGATTGATGCTATATTTATTTAGAGAATAATCCTCTATGCAGATAAATTAGAAATTTATTTATGTTATCACATGAATAATTCTTTACAATGTATTTTTAAGCTCCAGTAAAGATGAAGGGTATAATAACGTTAATGTTTTGTGCGGTACTACTATTGTCTAATTTCGGGTATAGTAAATCTGATCCAGAATGGTGGCAGTCCATGTCCCTTTATCAAATTTATCCCAGAAGCTTCAAGGATAGCGATGGTGATGGTATCGGAGATCTTAAAGGTAGGTACTTTTCAAAGATTTTTTCATTTACAGTAAAATCATAGACGTAATTATTACCTTCTAGATGTAATTTCTATGTTCTCTCTTTCTAGAGGTAAAATCCTAAAGATTTAAATTTCTATAATACAAAGAGCAATATAATCATGTATAGAATAAAAATATATATCGCTCTAAATAACATAGCATTTTAAAAAATAAATAATGGTGAATAAATTGTTGTATTCTTATCACTTTGTTAAGCTATCGTTATTATAATTATGTAATGTATATAAATGTTTAGAAAAGAATAAGTAGAGATATTTTAGAAATTTAGAAATTTACAGCTTTTACTTCTAGCAACATATTCTTTGTTGAATATAGAATCGATTTTAAAAATCTTTATAAATTAATTGAAGAGCTTGCTGAAACAATGAGCTAATTCATAACGTAACCGAATATGTGATATTGATGTAGAAATGAATGTGTTTTTCCATTACTTTAACTTTAGAGTTTATTTTCTCTGTTTTTACAAAATATGGATTAACCCATTGTTGCAGGAAGCAACATTCCTTCAATTCCTCTCACCTTTCGGATCATTCGAAACAGGCTAATTATTAAATTTATTGTAAATTTTTTCATAATTGATATTGATATTGACTATCTTGGCAGTTTCGAATCGGTTACGAGTCTACGAAGAAGTTAAGCACACTTATAATTAAACATCTATTTATTTTATCGTACACTAAAAGATTAGTAGAGAAGTGTTTCGTAAATAAAATTCAAATGTTTTGTATCGTACAGGTATCATGAGCAAACTGGAACATCTCACCGAATCGAATGTTGATGCTTTTTGGTTATCTCCGATTTATCCTAGCCCGATGGTCGACTTCGGCTATGATATTTCTGACTTTGTCAATATCGACACGACGTATGGCACTATGGAGGATTTTGAGGCACTCACAAAGGCCACGCATGACGCGTCAATGAAGATCATTATGGATTTCGTTCCTAATCATTCATCGGACCAGCACGAATGGTTCGAAAAAAGTTTGCAAAGCATAGAACCTTACACCAACTATTATGTATGGCATGAAGGCAAGGTGCTGCCGAATGGGACGGTTACGGTGCCGAATAATTGGGTAAGTAATTGAGTAACCTGAAGCTACGTCCGTAACATGACTGAGGCTGACAACGCGAGAGTTGCGAATGTCTTCGTGAATGGCCGTTGTTAAAGTCCGTAAATTAATCCAAGTCTGAATACGCCGCGTGAGCTATCTCGACCTTCAAATTTCAAGTATCCTCTTTCGTGCTGTCTAAACGGAATTAAGATAGCTTTTATTATTAATTTTCTATTACATAGTATAATATAAACAATGTTTAATATTAGAGAAATGTTTGCGCTAGCCCATAGCAATCGAATATCGTATATAAATATTGTGCTTATTAATGATTCACACGCATTATTATAGCAAGATGTATGAATGATCTTGCAGCTATCCGGATTTTACGCTTGAAAAGACATATTTGAAATAAAAAATAGTGTCTCAAGGCACAATAAATTAAAAATAACGTTCTAACAAATATATGTATATATAATTCTAATATAATTGTATAACACCAATTCCGCAAACGTTTCGTGTTAATCTGTTAACGCATAATGTAATTATATAAATGTTAAAAAAACATTACTATGTAGTAGAAACATTTGAGAGGGTAGATTACAGAAATATAATTGATTACTCAAGATATCTGTGATTAATTATTGCGACAAAGACACGAAAAAAAAGAAAAAATTAGAAAAAAGTTAAACTAACATCTATATCTACGTTACAGATAATTTTCAATAAAGATTAAATGTTTCAGCCTGTAATATATCCATCAGACGAAAATCTTAAAAATCTTAATGCGATAAGTTTTTCTTATTCGGTAATTCGTTGTTTGTCGAATCGAATGTAAATTAACAGAATGCGTAACTTCTGAAAATTACTTATTCCTTTGCTGGACATACTGAAGATAATCGACGATCCATGCATCATCGCTGATTATAAGTTTTGTATGCGCGCGCGAAATGTTTCGTCAGTTTTAAAATTATTAGTATCACATAATGTCAAACGGCACGTTTACTCGCGACACACCCAAACTTGTTACATTTCGGTTAGTAAGAATGCAACATTCCTTCGAATATTTCTGGTATACTTGATATCTGTTTTATATCTGTAGTTTTAAAGGTATAATTGTACGATTATCCGCATAGGTGAGCGTGTTTGGCGGATCAGCATGGACCTGGCGTGAAGAACGACAAGCGTATTATTTGCATCAATTCGCATACCAACAACCTGATCTCAACTATGAGAACGAGAACGTGGTAAACGCAATGAAGGTACATATGAAATTATTATTACATTTAAGTTTAGATCAATGTTCCGCGCCAAATTATTTTGACAGATTAATTGAAATTAAAATATAAATAAATTGTTATGTTTCTGTATTGGTAGAATATATTTTGTAAAATTGTAATTTTATAGCAAGAATCTGCGCTAGAGGAATCACGGTGAATTTCTGATTATCCTTAAGACTCGGCTCGTCATAGCTAAACTAGTTTCGTATTTAATAGATAATTTTAAGGCAAAATCCGATAAGTGGCCCACAGCTCGATGTGAAAAAGAATTTTATCAGTATAGATATATACTTAATGAAATATATCCAGTTCTCCCGATCAGAACTTGGATCAAAACTGATATCGGATTATCTTGTTATCTCATTGTCTTGGGTAACCACAACAACAAAGCTGCGTAGGGGCGACGGATTACAGCGTGTCGTCGATGTCACAAGGGGTGAAAATAAATCCGGCGTGTATACCTACATCCTGCAAGGACATCGCTTTTTCCGTCATCATCGCCGTATGTGCGCGACAGATTTCCCGTTCTTCGTTGCATTGCGAAACGAAAAGTAAACACCATTCTGTTTTTTTCCACTCTCTCAGCTCGAGATTTGCTCGAAATTATTCGTTTTTCAAAAAAATCACGCGTGACCGCGTGAATAAAGAAATCGATCGAGACAATACGATACACACCATGTATTTATCGTCATGCAACGTCGCATTTTTTTTCACACCAAGGATAATTAACTCAAGGCAAACTGTTAAAATATACGTAAAATGGACGGGCAAGTGTTTTCTCCGATCGCGTTGTCGCGTTGTCACATTGTCACGTGTTGACCGGGAACCGGATGCAATTAGCTGCTCGTTGCCCGAAGCGAACGCAATGAGCGTAAAATTATGCTCGCACGGGAATGAATCAGGAAGCGGACGTACAATTTGCCAATTTTTCAAAGGTGTGACATTTGAAATATCGCACGACCACGACACACTAATGCGATTTAACGAGGAAGATGATCGATAATGATCGTCCGACTATACGGTGACAAATGTCCAGCGAGTGTGAAGCGAGATAATTACGATCAATTTAACAAACTAAAAGTTCGCCGAGCCGGAATAACAACTTTCAAACAAATTATTTGCACATCGTACTTAATTAAAGGCTAAAGGTCAAGTTTTCCCTTGGCTGTTATAACACGGTTTTTTCTTCTTTTTACGTTACAGGACTGGTATAGAATTATAGTACATGAAAGTTTTGCAAGCATTCATATTCTACGATCAAATCCTGCGCGCGTAATTTGAGAAACAGTGAAATGGTGAAATATCCAGCCGTAATACCGAAAGTTGTAAAGTACACTGGTACATGCAATAAAATCCGGATTGGACGAACTGTCGTGCAGTGAATAGAGTGGCAAGCTCGCGTGACGCAATTTGCAATCATTTTTGTATTGGCTTTAAAAACTTGACAAAATTCCAAGTTGTACAAAAAACATATCTTTCGTTTGGTTTTATTTAATAATTACAAAAATAATATCTTCTCTCTTTTATTACGTATTTATTTTTCATTAAAAAATGGTACGTAACAAAAATGTTTTGGCAGTATACTCTGTTGTTCGTTGTTACACGACAGATGTCGAGATTTTATTCAATTTCTTTTCTTCCGCAAAATTGTTCCACAACGACAACGTGCTTCTCCTTACCATATATGTATACATATATACATATATATATATATATATATATATATATATATATATGACAAAAATGTCAAAGCTCTAAAGTGTTTAAATTAGTAGCGATTAAAGTTCACTATCACACAAAACTGACATTTCGCACGTTCAGGCATAACGATATGACAAATAGTAAAAATGCTACGCGAGAGTCCTCTTAACAACGTCAAGATTATTATACAAACAAATATGCAGTGACATTTTTATTAAGAAACTGTTTCTGCTTGCTTCTATACGAAAATTTCTTTTTACGGTAGGTACAAATGCATAATTGATATCGGAACATTCTATCTAAAAAAGGCATTCGTTAAATCGATATTCGAATTATCGAAAATCTCGAAGTTTACTTTGACTCTTTTCCGCTGATTGATTCTCTCACTGCGCTTACTTTGTGAACGGCTGTTATCGTATATATATTTTGACAGTTGTGCGTATCGAAGAATTAATAGTGTAATACAATGTAATGGTATGCAATGTAAACGTTGTTATAGGAAGTAGGGAAAAAAAAGTTAAATAGTGCGCGCGTCTGTGATGTCTGGTATGACAAAATATATATCAATTCAATAGTGAGATATTAGTCAGCTGTCAAAATAAATTTGTAACGCGCGCGCACACGCACGCACACTAATCAAGGTACTACAAATGACTGTTATAATAATTATAATTTTTTATGTATCAAATAATATTTATAGCAAATTACCGATTTGATTTTGTGTAAAACAAAAGAAAATAATTAATGGAATCATTTAATACGCTTTTTGTACGCAACTTATCATTTCGCTCTAATGTATCTTCGGGAGTACATAGTTTAGTAGTTTAATCCACTTAAAGACATATAGATCACAGGTAGGTGTATATAGGTGCTGCACATATAGGTATATCATGCTCTCTATTCCTGCCCTCAGGATGTCATGAGATTTTGGCTCGACAAGGGGGTGGATGGCTTCCGGGTGGATGCGATACCACATTTGTGCGAGGATGTCAGATTCTTGGACGAACCACTCACGGGTAATCCAAATCCTGATGACTACGGCTATACGCATAAGATATACACAAAGGATCAACTGCGTACCTATGAGATGGTCAAAGGATGGCGAGAAGTGCTAAACGAATATTCGGATCAAAAAGTTCTAATGATGGAGGCTTACGCGAATATGACAATGACGATGAAGTATTATGTGTACGGCGCACACTTTCCCTTCAATTTTGCCTTCATTACCGATACGGATCGAGATTCCAAGGCAACCGATTTCAAGAGATTAATCGACAGATGGATGGTAAACATGCCTGTTTTGAGAGCAACTGCTAACTGGGTGGTAAGTCGAGCGAGAGAAATGTGTCTTTCGAATCTAGAGAAGGAACCAATCTCCAAATATCACTTGATTGACAAAGAGCTTGACATTTTTTAGCATATATTGTGCAATATACTCTTTCTTTTCGTAACGAAGCATATTGCACAATTTACGCACGAGATACGCTATCATATACTATATCTATATACATCTTGGTCTCTACTTTTAAAATTAATATCTAATAAATTAAACCGATAATGTAATTTCACATTATTCCATTCTTTCCGTCGCGCAGGCTGGAAATCATGACAACTCGCGATTGGTCACCCGTTACGGACGGCAACGAGCGGAAGCTGTAACCATGATAACTCTACTGCTTCCGGGAGTGGGTGTAACTTATAACGGGGAAGAAATCGGCATGGAGGACACGTGGATCTCATGGGAAGACACCAAAGATCCGCAAGGTTGCAATGCCGGCAAAGATGGTTACGAGAAAGCATCTCGAGATCCCGTAAGGACGCCGTTCCAATGGGATGACACCACTTCGGCTGGTACGGGTTTATCCAAGCAACTTGTATATAAAATCGCTATGTCAATCTATCAGTTAGATCCACTGAAACGCAACAATTTAAGCTTACTGTTATCTGTAGAAACTAACTGAGATATGAAAATTCACGGAAGCAATTGAGAAAACTAATCTAATTGCAAATCGTAAAGCTATCTTTTGTTAAGTAGAATATCTGAATTATCGAAAAAACAATATGTTACTTGCCATTTTGCATATTTATTAATAATTTTTAAGTAGAAGAATATTTAGTGTTACAATCATCTTTGGAATTTTAATATTGACGAAGGTAAATATCTTACCTTGACCAATATCACCTTGCGAATAGATTTCTTCTCCAAAAATTGAACAATTGATCTGTTAATAAATAGCGAGAAATTTCATTAAGTAATCGTCGGCCACTATAAAAAAACTGATTCATATCAAACGAAGCGCATCGTTTTAATGTCAGTGTCTCGTGTCATGGCCCACATATTAAGAATGAACGCGACATGTTTGTCAGGTCACACGTCACATTTTGAGATTACGAAAAGAAAGTGGGTGAAAAACTTGAGATGAAACAGGTTTCTTATATCGATCGTATTACAACATATTATCGCTGTCAGTTTGAATTTGTCTTTGCAGCGGTATAATCTTGAAAAGGTAAAGGCAATACGTTTGAGAAACTATCGTGGCATCATATATACAATAATCTGTATTAAAAGAACAATTATTTGAATGTGACATATCATATGTATAACTATTCTGTTAACGAAATCTGTTTTACATTTATAATTTTAGGATTCTCTACAAATTCGACAACGTGGCTACCGGTTAACAAAAACTATGTGACACTTAATTTAGCCGCGCAAAAAAAACAGGACAGCTCCTACTATGCTCTTTATAAAGCGGTTGCTGCTCTACGAAAATGGCCTGCGGTTAAAAGTGGAGCCTTAACCACGAGGTTATTGGACGATGATGTCCTCGCTTTTACCAGGTAAAGTAAAGTATAACAAGAAAGCCGTATAACAAGTATGCCGTTATCTTCTAATAAAATTGTTTAAGTGCGTTTTAGATGTTAAAAAATATATATATATATACATATACATATACACATTCATCTTTTTACTTTTTACTCTTTATTTCAGATTTTTGTTAGCATATGTATATTATACTTTTTAATCTTTAATTTTTCTGGCGAGACGATTTTTCTAACATAATTAAAATTTTTTATTAAAATTAAATGTTAGAGTTGAATAAAAATACGATGTACGTGTTATTACAGAAAAATTGATGGAGAGCAATCGGTTTACGTAGTGGTAAACTTTGCAAATAAAGAAAAAACTGTTGATTTATCAGTACTTGTTGACACATCAAATGAATTAAGCGTTTATTATGCTACTACAAATGCTCACCATCTTATTGGGTAAATATACTTTTTCTTCGCACATAGCGCATAATAATAATGACATACATTATAAAATAAAATACATGACATACATAATAGTATTAATGCATAAGAGATGCGTATGCTGTATGTATATTATCTCTTTATCTCGAACGTCTTTATTTCATGTTTCCACTTCTTTTCAAATATATAATAGGAACGTTATCAAAGATGTTCGCAACTTGAAGATTCCCGCATCAGGAGCTGTGATATATATTAGCGCCATGTAAGTAAAAAGCCGTGGAAATGAATATTTGAAACGAGGCATCATATTTTTCAACGTAATTATATCTGAAGTTCTCTAGACGAAAAGGCGAAATTACTCAATCTTTAAAATATAGTTTGATTTGTAATCTCCATAATCTTTTTTGCCGTTATTCTATATCCATGTAACACTGCTGTTTCATTTATCCACGTTCTACATTTATCTTATTAATTGGATTTGTTTATAAAAAATAATATTACGTTTATAGATAACAGCATAGATTTATTGTTTATGAAACTGTAACAAAGTAGAAATAGTCAAAGAGAAATAGTGAATGATTACGTTAGAAAATAAAATATATAAAATAAATATTAATGTTAAATGTTTCAAGTAATATATAAAATTGCAATATCGCATTTTTATATGTACATAATTTCTGTACATACATACATATATACTGCATATATATTTAATACATTTCTTCGATTATGATATGTAATATATGATCTAAAATCTTTAAATGTGTATGTATGTGAAATAAAATTGAAATTTTAAAAAGCAACCGCTATATTTTTTTCCATTATTTCATGTGTTATACGCGAGAATCACGCAAGAACCAATATGAACCCTTGAAGGTTAATTCTATTTACGTTAAAGGATGCCCTAAAGGATATATATTGAGAATTTAATCTCCAATTCCGCTTTTCGCAACATTTGTCAATACCTAACATTTCTCGACAGCTGAATTATAGCCGTACCCATTACTAGAACCTATATTCTTAGGACATGCAATGCACCCTAAATCGAAACCATTATTTCACGAGAAGAATTCCATTTTATGATTTTCTATAAAAGAAAATCTGCCATTTTTCAATCCCAAATTAAAAGTTACCATCAGTTTGTCATCATAAAAATAATATATAATTAATATAATTATTATTCAAATTGATGTTGATATAAAACTTGTTTCATAAATGCCCAATTAATATATTAGATTTCTATGTCAAAATTTAATCAATAAACGTGAATATCACTTATGTACGCTTTACTAATAAGATAACAATTATCGAGAGTAGTTAAATCACAATTAAATTATTTTAGAGAATTATTAGTAAATGCGTGTATATTTAATTTACAAAAAAGTAATATTTTAAAAAACGTTTTCGCAACAGTGATAAATATCAAGGCTTAATACTTAATACCTCAATGGTATGATTATCTATGTGTCACTGATAATTTTGTAAACAAAAAATAGACACGCAATACCGTGAACCATGGCAATTACCGTGCGGCATGAAATTTTCAAGATTTCATCATATGTATAACAATACATCTTGTCAAGTGTAATTAAAAGATATTCTCCCTCTCTCCTATGTAATTAAACTTCAATATTACACAATAATTAATAAAACTTTAAGATTTTCTTAAGGAAAAATTACCTACGATTTAATTAAAGATTGGATCTTTCAATTTCCAATAAATGGGTCGGCAATTCAAACTATAATTAAATTTTCTCACAAGAGAAATGTAATAAAAAATTCATTCTGAATAAGAGGATAGATAAATAAAGAGAAATTTCCGTTATTTCTGTTATTATGCGCAAAATTTCAGATCGCTAGAAATTTTAAGCCAATCTCATAAAGAAATTAATTGTATTAACAGTTTAAAAAAACATATATAAAGTTCTGCAGTGTTTATGTTCTTTTTTTTTCTTTTTAATTTGTCTACGATTTTTTCCTTTTTTTTTTTTTTTTTTTTGTAAATTTGTTAGGATTGCTAGGGCTAACAAAAATTCGGAAATTGATGATTATATCTTTTCCCAACTTGCATTTTACTGCCAGCTTTAAGATGAATCACATTTTACGTAATTTTATTCGCGGAAAACGGCAGATTATTATTCGCGATCCGCATTGCCAGCGTACCCCAGATAATGCTACCTCTCGAACAATCTGACAATTATTACAAATTCACGAGATTTTTTCAGCATGTTCGATAAGGTTCTTTCTTCCAGTGTTATCCGCCTCACGTATAAATTGTGATGGGAAACGTGCTACGTAATCATAAAGATGCTCGTTGTAAAATACTTTTATAAACGAAGTCACACTGTCGAGAAGTATTAATGCTTCCAATTGTAAATTCTAATGTAGATAGCTAATATAATATGCAACAATACATATATTGTATAATTTACAAACGGAACAACAAACGGCAAAATATTCGCAGATGGGAAATCATGATCGTAATCGTACTGCTTTCCTGCGTTTTCCTGGAAGGACTGATCCGATGACTATGTTAACTATGATACTGCCAGGCGTAGCAGTGACATATTACGGAGAAGAAATTGGAATGGTTGATAAGATAGACATATCTTGGACAGATACGCAGGATCCTCAGGCTTGTAACGCGGGCAAAGATAAGTACAAAAGTCAATCTCGCGATTCCGTCCGCACACTATACCAATGCACAATGGGATCGTTTCATAAATTTAGGTATAAATTGTGTGAAGTTATAAATTTAATCTTTATTTTAAAATTTCGTTACATTTTCTTATAAATGTACATAAAAAATTAAGAACGATGGAATTATTATCGTGATGCGTGACAAGAAAATTTTTTAATCTAAAGAATCATTTCGACTTCTAAAATATCGTATTGTATATATCAAAAGAAATCAAATTTTATTAAAAGAGAATTTAAGCTTTAAAAGAAAATTTATATTATTAAAAAAAAAACAAGGTGTTTTTCTAAATATTATTAACACGGAATAAATATTATAGAGAAATTAATTCCAAATTATAAAAAAGAATTGCTCAGTGATAAAGTACCGTTTGTTAATTGTATTGACAGGTTTCAGTAACACAACTAAAACTTGGTTACCGGTTCACGATAATTATGTCAAAGTAAATTTATTACTACAAAGAAATATTGAAAACTCTTATTAGGCATCATGTTTATCGCGCTCTGACGCAGCTACATCAAAGGCACTCAAATTTGGATCGTTAACTACTGATGTCATAAACAACACTGTTTTGTATGTTCGTAAAACGAGCAAAGAGGCTGTAACATTATTAATAAACTTTTCAAACAAAGAGAAACAGTAGATTGATTTAACAAAAGTGTTAACGGGTTTCAAGAACAGTAAAGTTAAAGTTGCGAGTGTAGATTCCGGAATAAAACAAAAGTAAGTATCAATATTTGATAAAATTAAAACAATTTAAAATTATTGTAAAAAAATTAATCTCTTATTTCTGTGTATTTCAGTCAGGATGTTGAACTGAACAAAATTAATATTCCACAAGCAGGTTCAATAGTCTTCATAGCTAACTCTAAAGCTCCACCAAAATACGTTGCTTTCCTTCAAACAATTCTATTATTGCTATTTTCTTTGATAATAACATTGTACAAATAAGAAATAATAAAAATAATTAATTTTTTTCGCTATAATTATAATATTACAATAAGAAATTACTCCTATTAATCATATTCAAAAGGTGTTGTTTGACTTTATTAATTATAATTGTTATAATTTATCAATTAATGACGTCGGTATTAATAAATTAATTCCTTTTATATAAAAAATTTGCGCTAAAAAAAACGTTGAATTCAAAAGTGTGATATAAATGCGACATACAATATATCATAAATGTGCAGCAGCATAATAATAATTATTTTTGAATGTTTACATGGTCTGTCCCAAACGTAATGAGACTATTTTTGGTGCCAATCAGAATTGTCCTCGGAGGGTGGATCCATTGGACGGGGGCTTTTGATGCGGGATGTCAAGTATACAATCAGGTATATCCTTTCTAGTTGCCACCGAGTCTTTCTAGCAGTTGATACCGTCAGTAAAGTGCGTTGTAATTTTTGTGTCTTATCACGGTCGAAAATTCAGCAATCTCGAGCAGCGATCAAATTCTGCGTGAAACTGAGAAAATCTCATTTCGAAACGTTGGAGATGTTGAGAACAGTTTATGGGGGTGCTTCGTCTTCAGAATTTGATTGCGTAACACTGCTCAAAATACAGCACAGTCTGTACTGAATTTTCACCCGTGACAAGACACAAAACTTACAACGCACTTTGCTGACGATATCGACTGCTAGAAAAGCTCGGAGGCAACTGAGAAGGGTCAGAT
>NW_012028382.1:999582-1041928 GCF_000956235.1 Wasmannia auropunctata | reverse complement strand
AGAGAGAGAGAGAGAGAGAGAAAGCGCTTCGGCAAAATAATCTGCCAAGACGTATGTACGCCTTTCACCGAGATCACAGTTTATCCGTTTGATTCTACGCTTTCTTTTTCGTAGTCACGATGTTTGATTGAATCCGATTAAATAGTGACATTTTAGACTTCAGAGAAACATATTTTGCTATTTTTCAATAGATAAATTTTCCGATTCTACAATCGAGTCGATTTATCAGCCAAATGAGAAGTAATTAGAAACTATGCTTTTTCTATAATATTATCTATAAAGATTTAAAATTATATTGTTTTCAGGGTTGTACTCTATCAAATATCCATATTAATATTTTGTAGCACACGAAAATTATATAAAGATTATTTAAAACGACAAAATATTTTCTTAACTCTGTTACTTATCTCTCAAAATATTAAAAGTCTTATAAATAACTTTTATGCTAGAAATAATCGAACGTAATGTGAGCGCGCGTAATAACGCGCGCATGTACAATATCTATATTATTAAAAATTATTTTTAAATTATTATTAAAAATACTGCGAAAAAAGAATTATAATACTCTAAATAATAAATAAAATATTGACATAAAAAAAAGTTCGAATTCAACAAAGGGTTATTGCGAAATATTTGATTAATATAAAAATATATCACAAAATCCTTATCGATACAAAAAACAATTATATAATCTGTTTTGTATATTTTTCCAGCTTACTTTAGATCTCAAAGTTGAACGCTACATAAAAATAAAAACAATCGATATCTCAGTTTTTAATTTCAAATGGGTATTACCCTCTAATGTACGCGTGAATAAATTTGTGAAATTCGTAGCAACCCGGCATATAATCGCAATTGACGTGGACAATAAACGGACTGCTTATCGGATGGAGTCGTCGCCCTACGGCATCCATTCTCAACGCCGCGCTTCCAAAGCATGAATTATGCATCTCGCTGAGAACATCGATATTACTCTTGAACAGAAGATGTTCGAACCACACTATTGCAGTAGGAAAATGATTTATTGTCCCCAATCTCTCTAGCGTAAACTTGCAAACTTTTGTCGTGACTGAAGTGATCGCCACCGAAGAGTGCATCAGCAATGGCTAATAAATCTTTAAAATAATGCTCTTTTTATATATTTACTCGTATTTTGATAAATTATTCGTAGAAAATATCGATATTTCCGATCGTGAGAAACAACGTAAGAAAATCGATAAACAACGTTAGTAATAGCGTATTGCAAACGTTAAATAAGTTTCAGGTAAAAATTGTAAACTCCGTTTTCGTGACAGACGAATTTGTTGTGTTACATATATTCGTCGTTGCATAATCGTAGTAACTATTAATTTTATATCTTAATTATGTACAATCAGATAATACGACCATTTATGTATCAAAATTGAGCCCAGAAAGTTTAATTATACTCTGTCTCGTTCGATTTATGATGTCTCTGTGTAACAATTAATGAATTGAATTTAAATTATCTCCGATTCCCAAATTATCTTTAGATAACTTTGCAATGTTTTCAATAATATTTGTGATATATTGTAGTACAACAACCAACTAAGATACATCAGATAATTGCTAATAAGTTTTAAGAGTTTTAGAAACGAAAAATTAAAGTTGATTTTTATATAATACTATTAATTTCACACAGGTTTAAAACTATGCGTAATTTTATTCTTTTGTTCAAAATGTACGTACATTTATATTACATTACATTACATTACATTACAGTTTATTAGAGTAAATGTAATATTCTTATGTTATTTTTCTCTACGCATTGTAAAATTATTTATATGCTATTATAAAATTTTTTTTAACTCGATGTAATTAAAAAAATCACAATATAAAATATCACAAATATTACTCAAACTTTAACAGCATATTATTAATATTCAAGTATAAACAGTGTATAAACATTTGGACACAAAGTAACTTTACCTAATATAGGTTGCAGAGCGCAGCATAACTGAAAGCGCTAAGCAAGAAGTTTTGTGCTTTACAAAGGAAAGGCAAACAATTTAAAGATTTCGTAAGATTTCTATAGTGAAACAAATCCCAATGGTGCGACCGACGTGGACGAAATTGTTTTCCAAGTTTAGTCACAGTTCGCGTTAGTCGTTTTACGGTCCGACGGGAGTTCGAAGCTCTTAGTAACATTTGGCCGGTTGTCGCAGCCTCTTTTCTGCTTCTGCAAGAATTCACAGCGACATGCCGCCGCGCCCGCACCGCGATTTGACAGACACGAAATACGCCTTGTGGATAAGCTATTTTCAGATCCTACGGTAATATCCCTAGTAAAGTTTGTTTGATAAATCCCGTTACAAAAAATTATCCAAATATATCTCATGTATATCTCTTTTAAGAAATCACAAATAAAAAATTTAGTTAATTTTTAAATGTCATTCCTTAGACATTTTGCAAATCATCCTTATGGAAGTATATCGTTCAATATCATTCAATTAATAACTCGACATAACGATGACAAGTGATAACGATGACAAGTGACTGATAGGCAGAATAAGCGTCAATACTATCTCATACAATGAAGAGAATTTTATTTCAGAAATAATAGAAGAATTCACCGAACCGTAATAGCACGTGCGCAGATCTTTAGTCGCGGTGCTTCTCGAAACAGACGAAACTAAATCTGGTATGATTTAAAACAGGATTTGACAATTAGGAACTTTGTCTTTTTAAAGATCATTTTTATATCATTATTAGCAATAGATGATAAAATGTGAATTAAGATGCGAATGTGTTAAAGGTGATCCCATTTTAATCGAAAAAAATTACATTGTGTTAATTTACATTGCAACGAGCAATAATTAATTTGCGAGGACTCGTTACAGAGAATTGTTGGTACAAAAAAAGCAATTTACACGACTTAATTTTTTGCATATCAAATAATATTTTCAATCAGAAATAATTACTGATTTAAATTGAAAAAAAAAATTTAATTTATTGTTTCTTTCAAATATGTCAATATCTTGCTTTGAAAATAAAATTGACACACACACACACACACAAAATATAATGGTATATCTCTTATTAATTGTAAACAAATTACAAATGCTACATAATAAAACTTATGAAAAAAAAAAGGTAGATTTGATGATACTATATTTTTTAAGTAAAAATAAATAACTGTATATTCACTATGTTCCATAGACATAAATCATATAAGAGCAATATGAGAGGAGCAATTAACTGACCGGCTAAAATGCGACATTTATGTGTAATCGATTGACTATAAGTAGATGTTAACGGATACATGTAAATATTGAAAGACTGTTACAACGATATTTAGACAGCGAGCAATTAATGTTGTTCTCTATGACTTGATGATAAAAAAACGAGTATCTATGCACTCTTTATCTATCGATCTTATAATATTTTATAATAGGTGTACGCGCCTCTCTCTCTCTCTCTCTCTCTCTCTCTCCCTCTCTATTAAATAATTACAAATTTTGAATTATTAAAGTAATTTTTGAGCTTTTATCGAATATAACACTATTTTTTTCGATAGCTAATATTAGAGAAAATTGATGCATAATATATGTTGCGATTTGTGCGATGATAACAAAGATTGGGAATGGAAATTGAACGTCAACCTTTTCTTCCGTCAAATGTCATGGGATTAATTAAACCTGCAAATTGGTGACGCTGAGACAATTCTATTATATCTCTCGACTCATATTAGAGAAAACGAATAGACGCTCCAAGAAATTTAATCACACAAATAATTTCGTCACAAATAACGGTTAGGTATTAATTTCTTCGCAATAAGTCGACAGAACAGTCGAGTTCAGTCAAGTATAAGAAGAACGATGCAAAGATCGACGCCGATTAAAGACGTTAATCTCATTAAATACTTCTCATCTCTGACCCCGAACTTTGTAACCGAAGACTTCGTGGATTAAGAGATTTCCCAGCAAATGTCCGCATGTCAAGAAGTTTTGCGAAATTGCAAAGAAATAAAACAGAATTTTTTAATCTCATACGTATAACGTATATTCGCTACATACAATAATAATAAATAAAATTTGTTCATATCGCACGACGAAAAGATCTAACGCGCAGGAGCGCGTAAAAAAAAGAAAAAAGGAAATAAGTGGATCACAAAAATGAAAGTCTCTTTAAAACGAGGTGTACGTCTTTCATTAACCGCGGGCGACCAATTTTTTGCGGACGACCTCTTTTGAATTCGCTTTAATGATAGTAGTTTTCGAGTTATGTCGAGTTGCAGCGGCAACCGTATACGCAGCCCATATTAATGTACATTCTCTCTTTCTCTCCTGTATCCTGAGAAGAGAAAAATAAGGTTTACCGGGAAGGGAAGCAAACACGTTTCGCTCTTGTTCTCTGTCACATTAATGCATGCAAGATAAGTGCAAAACGCTTCACACGGCGCGGCGCGGCGGTCCGGCGATGGATTTGCATAATTCTTAATAACTGCTCTCGCACATTCGCGTGCGGTTTTTTGGTTGGGCATCCGATTACGCTCTCGGACATTATACACGCGATATGCGATACGCGATATGCGATACGCGATACGCGATATGCACAACGAGATGCAACGAGATGCCACTATTGGAATATGTATATTGCGGCTAGCGAACTTGTTAATTATTAATAGCGAGATTATATAATTACAATCGACTCGTATTTCGGTTATCAAATGAATCGTGGAGAAACATCAGTTTAATTCTAAATTACATTGTTACGATGCATTAATTACGCCTGTCGAGCGCAGAGAGCCTCTCTCAACAATGTCGAAATGAATAATAATCATGCGGAAATATAATCACATTGCATCATATGTGGAAAAAAGTCAGTCAAAGAAAAGTATCATTACCTATTGATAAATGTAAGTCGATGCATCGTTTCGTACAATAATATCCTTTTCTAAGAAAAGAATATTTATGTGCATTTGTAGATAGTACATCATGAATTTTAAATATTAAATGAATTTATAAATTTTAAGAGTTTGTATTTTTAGAATAACTTATGTTCTTAAATCTTCAAATTTTATAAATATTTTAGATCAAAGCTCATGCTAACTTTACTTTCGCGAGTAAAATTCATTAAAATATTGATTTCATAAAAAATATTTCTGAACTCAAACTTACCGATACTATATATGGTCGATACTATATCGATTTTGTATATGGGAAACCTATAATTGGATCTAACAGACCGATAGTTTTTTTTCCGTCGAAAAATATTAAACTTCCGCGAGAGCACTCTTAAAGATTGCCATTACGTTCAGGTAGACTTTAACTGTTTTAACTCTTTCAAGTTTTTATTCGTTAAGAAATACATTTTTCATAAATATTACAGTTTCAATATGACTAAAGATACTTTAGCATCTTTATCGAAGTAGCATCATTATCGAATTAAAGATTAATTTAATATATATATATACCTATATATATAGATCGGCGCGCAGTTTACTGTAGCTGAATTTTTTTAAAATTAAAAATATTATTGAGCACCAACATTTAACTTTGACGATATTTGGCGTTTTCTTATTTGTTTACTGTATATACTAGCGGCTTTGTTGAATTTATTTTTAATATTTTTATTTATTAAACTTGTTAGAGTTCATATGTTTACAAGAGTACTAGAACCTAGTTCAGGCACGCATAATCTTGAACATAATTAGACGCGAGACAGCGAGTTAATGTGCGACTACAGCGTCCCATACTTGCATAACGATAATATAACTACGTGTTATAAACCCACGGCAAACTGTAAAATGCTAATTATCCTTCAGGATAACAAAACAATGTATCATGAACCTCAAAACTGCGTGAATGCACTTGCTTTATTGCGGAAATTAAATCTTTGTAAGGATAAAATAAAGTAGCGTTCTCTTTACAATTTTTAGCAACAAAAAAAAAAGAAAATCAAATTTATTGCAATTCAGTGTGATTGGACATTATAATTGACATATTGATTAAAAATCAAAAATATATGACATTTTGATTTTTTATTACTTTATCTTATTGGCAGTAGTTACATTTGCTCTGTTAGTATTATACGCTCACCGAGCGTTCCAATTACTGTATTCCTCGAGCAAATTCGTTGCCATAACATTTCGAGTATCTCGAAGACTGAATAAAAGAATTCGACGTCAGTTGTGCTTATTGTCCCTAAGCGTAACGATATAATTCAATCCTACGAAATCTTATGTAAGATTTAAAAGAAGAGAGAGGTCAAGCATTTTTTTAATATTATTTAATTTTTTATTTCATTAGCTATGAAGAAAGTAGATAAGAATAATTATTCTTGCTCGTGTACTACTGCTCCTATTATTCTTCCATAAATTCATAAATTTAGATGTTAAATATTTTTAGGAGGCTAATTTGTTTTGCCATTTCTCATATGTATATTGAATAATAATAAGCATCACATAAACGCTTCTGTTACGTCAAATTATTATCCGTTATTATTTACTTCAATATCTTGGTATTTATTCAGACATACTACCGTTTATCATGTATTGCATGAGATATTATCGCATCTCTACTCACCGATCACGTAACTGTATCCGTCCAAGGTTAAAACACATTTGCGTGTATTTGGCGAGGATGGAATGCATGGCACTTGTCTCCGTGAAATTCGCTTGCTGGGACTGCACGAAGAACCAGTTGCACCTGGATCTGAATGGCACTTTTGCACTGGATCTTTGCCTGGTCTAGACATTATTGTCAATCGTGATTACTCAGTCTTATTTCCTCGATATTTTCGCCAATCTTTTTATTCGAGTATCGAATATACACAAGACGTCTTCGCAACTAGGACATATTATTATATGTCCTGCCATGTCTCTCATCGCTGCCATGTCAGTCAATGCATTCCCTAATTCTTTCGATTCCACTACCGCAATTAAATCGATGCGCGATTTTATTCCTGTTTACGATATTAGTATAAACCCTCTACGCACAGTCTATGCTTTAGCAGTTTAGTTTATATACGAACCGTGTTCGGTTTATCTCATATGCTGCTTTATATCGCGCATGCCGTACGTGCAACGCGTCGAGCGTTACGCGGTTCAACACGAGATTCCAGGCTTTCTGCGCGAGAAAAAAATCATCAGAAAGTACAAGTGTGATGGGATTCGAATTCCCGTTCATTTTTCTATATATATTTCGTATATGTGGAAATGACGTCAGCTATGTCTCCTCCATGTGAGAATCATATTTACCGAGGAGCACTCAAAATGTGAATAACCATTCGTTTTTTTTTTGTTTTCAGGCAAATGATGGCACAGCAATTTAATTTTCAATATGCGCGAAGAGGAAGAAGAAAGCTTCTATCTTTTCATAAATGCGCATGAAGATTTTATCATAGAAAGAATACTGCATATTTATCTTTATTTTTATCTTTATCTGTTTCTGCGATTCACGCATTATTGTATCTAACATTTTTAAGGACGGTTTATTCGTGTTATCTCTTACATTTTTATCATTTCTTTTTTACATTTTTTGCACTTTTTACAGGCAACAAAATTTTTTGTTTTTGCTTTGTCTGAGATGAAACTTGTCAAACTCAATATTGATTTAAGTTTCAGTTCTGATCGACGAGCTGGACGCGATCATCGAACAAAGCAAGAATGAGCTTTTTCACAATCACAATCTTGCCCGAGACTCGATTCTCGATTGGAGAATCATTCTTTAATTATTGTGTTTTCCTGTCGTACTCGACAGCACATAATTGCTGAGCGGAAATTCTGTGCAACGATATGGACACCGTTTTCGCGCGCGCATGTGATGCAGCACAACGCGCCTCCGCGTGTCCTTTGTAGCGTTGAGAATGGCTTTTGAAAGTAGAAAAAGATTTTCGGAAAAAAATGTGCAGTTTCAGTTGTAAAAAAGTTTATTTTCTGTACATTGTACAGAAAATTGGCGAAAATAGGATCTCAAATCTACCCTCCTTAGATTGTACATACCAGCTCGTCGTGCCGAATACGTTTGCGAGCGGCGCGAAATCACCGGCGTATATGCTCGTATTGCTCGTGACGTGCGTCTGGCCGCGAGTTCTTGCCCTGACAGATGGTATGGAGGGAGAACGAAAATCAGGCGATCGATTCACGTTACCATAACGTTAACGTCGCAGGTTGGTTACCCGTACCGGTGCACCGGCGCGCCCATGCTGTCTCGCTTCCGACATGCCATGCTGCGCGGCACGCACGACTTTTCACGGGATACGATTCGAAAATGCACGATAGCTAACATCGTGCATATTAGGCTCTAGCTATCTTTATGAATTCCTCTTTTTGCAATCGCACGTTTCACGCGATAAAATCCAAGAGAAACTTTCTCATAACTGCACTCTGGCAGGATTGCATTCGTGCTGTCACTTCCAAAGTTCCCGCCCACAACTTCGTTCGTTGAACTCGTCGAATTGCACTGGATTCTCGCTTTCTCTTATTGTATATCGTATATAGAGTTTCGAAAATTAGTACCATCAAGTAATATCCAATTTCAGTCGTTACACGCGAATAAGCATGAACGAGCGGAGCTTTTATCTTTTCACAAGTTACGACACATAATCTCGATTAGCCAATGATAAAAGAATGAGATAACGCCGTCAGGATAACACAATATTTGTTAGTTCAGTCTTTTTATAATCGGTATTTCTTGATGAAAGAGATAGAGAGGGGGGGGGGAGGAGAGAGGAAGAGAGAGAGAGAGAGAGAGAGAGAGAGAAAAAGAGATAAATCGTCGCAGGTATCTAAAAGCTCTGCGTATGGTTTGCACTGAAAACTGACAGACGCCGCATGAATCGCGCGACCAGTGGAAGAGCCGAGCGCCTAGTCAGACGCCAACGGTGATCATCTGGCGGCAAGAGCCCGAGAACGAGAGATGACGAGACAGAACGAGACGAAACGAGACGAAACGAAACAAATGGAACGAAGGAGTAACGCGCGCGTTGCCACGAAACGCGCAAATCACCAGGAAAATGGATACGAACGTCCGATCTTAGCCACGGTACCGCTACAACTGAACCACTCGAAACCTCCACCTCTCGCCGTCGCGTCCTCCCTTCTCTTTGCCGCGTCCCGCTCCCGACACCCCGACAGCCCATTTGTGACCTCTCTCTATCCAACCACCATCCGTTTTCATCTTTCATTCCCGCTCCTCGTTTCTCACTATCGTGGCTTCTTTCCCTCTCGTATCTTCCCTGTCCGTCTCTCTCTCTCTCTCTCTCTCTCTCTCTCTCTCTCTCTCTCTCTCTCTCTCTCTCTCTCTCTGAACCAAAGCTTGCCAATACTTTTTGCTCTCTCTTTTTCCTTTATTTGCACCATACTTGAAACCCTCTTTGCCCTTATACTACATATACGCACATGCATGCGTGCGTGCGTGCGTGCATATATGTGCATATATATATATATATATATATATATATATATATATATATATACTATGTGTGTGTGTTTGACATTGAACATTTCCCGAGGCTTTCTCCGACGCATATTTCGTCACCGATCCGGTGAAAAGATACTTGAGCTATATTCCAAAATGTTGCTTTTGAAGAAAATTTTGTTAAAACATTTTATCTATAGCATACCGTAAACTCTAGCTTGAAAATGATGTGCGATGAAGTGATTTTTATGTCACTAAAGTATTTTCTCTTTTACTTTTTGTTATCTTTATTTATTTAGCTGCTATCATCATAGCGAGTTCACTGAAAAATGCTCCAAAACAGGAACGATATTTAAATGTTTATAAGAAATTGTATATACAGTAAATCACATATATGTTCAATGGAAAATATTGTTAAATTCCTCATTGTAATTGTCTCTTTTATTATATATCGGTATTTTTATTAATCTTACTTAATTTTTCCAAGATTGTCGCCTACATAGGGAAATAACATGAGGAAAAAACAATATGAGTGAGAGAGAGAGAGAGAGAGAGAGAGAGAGAGAGAGAGAGAGAGAGAGAGGGACACACAAAATTATCACTTATATATAAATCTATCTTTTCTGTGACGAAAAAGACGAGGAAATTGAACTGAATTGTGAGATTCGGTCACTTTAACTGAAGAACGTGCTTGCTCATAAACTGCGTAAACGCAAAGTAAATAAATATATATCTTCAAAATTAGAAGTTTCTCTTCCTTCTTTTAAGACATATTTTTCATAATCAATTTCAAAAATCCAATCTTTCTTTCAGATCTATTTTAAATAAATAAAAATATCTTGAAATAAATCGAGGAAAGACCAAACAAATAAGACTTTTATTTACTTCTTCACTATAACAGACTGATTAAACACTTTAGACGCGCGATATCATGATACAAAAATCTTCAAAGATCTTGAAAGATCGGAAATATAACAGTTGCCGCACCATTAAACTTTTGGGGCTTGCTCGAATTCAACGCGAACTGTCTTTCTCTTTCTAATGACTATTACGTCCGCTCTTCTTTTGTAACGTAGCATTCATTCGAATATCCGTGCCCCATCCCTTTCTGCGCAATAGCTTTTTATCTTGCTTGCGCACTGACCGAAATATTCAGGGAGTTTCACACGTGAATTTTACACATTAGCTCTCCTGCGTGATAGTACCGCACCTATGAGCCACTCCTACCGTGACCCAACTAATTGCTTAATCAGATACTTACCTAAATAGTAAATATCATCAAGAGAAAAACAAGAAGCACTAAAAAATCTTGATCTATAGTTAAAAAAGTGGTTTCATTAAAACAATGATTTACGTGATATTCACTTATTTTGTGACGTTGAAATGTGAAAACGGTACACGTTAGAAACAAATTAAAACAAGTAAAAAAGCAAATTAAAACGTATAAAGCAGAGATTCTCTGCACGATGATATGAATAAAATTACATATCTTAATAATATAGAAACATTTCTCTCCATATATAGATAGAGTTGTTTCAAAGTACAATATTATATATTATATTGTATATATGTGTGCATATACACACAGTTGTAATTATAAAATATTGAAATTTTGTGCAAGATCTAAATCGAAAATGTTGTGTTATATCTTTAAGCAGAGTAACAGAGAGATAGAAAGAGACATTTTTTTAGGATAACAAATTTCTTAAAGTGATCTGAAAGTGTAAGATTTACACTTTTCTTCGAGAAATTTTACGATGTAGGAATAAAGGAACTTCAGTCTCCTCGTCTTTCCTTGCCGAGATTACAACTCTAAAGGGGAAAGCAGATTATGACGAAACGGTATTATAATAGTTGGCCAGATAAGCTGTGCAGTAGCCAGCGTTTATTATAAATGCAAATGCATTCTGCTCGCGATATTTCTGCTCTGATAAAGGGGAAAGGAATAGGGGAGACGGCAATTTCGATTACGGCTGGTCGCGCGTATCTGCGAGAAGGACGTCAATTTAGCAGGAAGATAATCTTGCTGTCGAGTACCGAGCCGTTCTAACCTTCCTCAAACGAAACTCTGTCTCGAGAAACCTTCTTCCGTCGCTCTTATAGATGATATCGCTACAAATCTTATTCAGTATCCTTTTCTCTCTCTCTCTCTCTCTCTCTCTCTCTCTCTCCCTTCCCTATCCTTTTTATGTCTCTTTGTTACATGTCTTTTTTCGTCTTTTTTCCTTGCTTTTTTGTTTTACGATGAAATCAGCATGTCATGTAAACGTATAATATGCATCCATTCGTCCAGTTTTGTGAAGGTGCAGGACGAATGAACACAATAGAGTACTTCGTTAAATGCGTCTGCATCTGATGAATTAATGCATTCGCCTGTAGTTGTTGGAAGCACGCTTAGTTTGTTCAAAGATAATAATAGTCAATGAGGACGACTTAAGTACAATGTAGACAAGTACAAGTTTGCCGCTTATATCGTGCCTGTCGATCTGATGAAGAAATGAAAAGCGAGAAATGATGACATAGAAATGATGATACTTTCATATTCGACGATTGATTGATTTTCGAGTGAAGATATATCACACGCAACATGGAGAAGCGCGCATGAAATGTATTCTACGCTCGTTTCAATTTGTTGAAATTCCCTTTGATGCTCTCAACTCGACGTAGTAATGTAGGTTCTGGTTTCCTTTCGTTTGCATTTTGTTTCTCATTTGCTCATTCTCTTTGCTTTCTTTTTCTCTTTCTTTTCATATCTCTCTCTCTCTCTCTCTCTCTCTTTCTTTTTATATATTATAAAGTACATTCTAAACAATAATAAAAAAATGAATTTATATTTAATTTTGCGCTTTTCCTGTTTCAGTTTCTGATCATTTATCTGATGGTTTATTGAATAGAATAAAAATTGTATAAAATTATATGCAAAGAACATTGATATCTATGTATTTTATATTCAAAATAAATGTCTAAATAGATGCGTGTTTTCTAAAAATCTATTCTTTCTGAAGAAATAGAAAACATACCGTCTTAAAAGCAACTCTACACTTTCTATCTTATACTTCACATATGCCTCGATTTATTTTGAGGGGTTTATTAGAAAATTAAAGGTTTTGGTTCTGCAAATTAAAAAAAAAATGTATTTAAAAAAATAATAAAACCTTTTAGGCGATATCGCTCAGGAACATTGGCGGCTGATAGACGCCACAAACAATCGTAAAGTTGTGTACGGACGATTAAATCAATTCAAGGAGCATGGGGGTGAGAAAGTTTAAATTCCATAGCGATATAAAAGCGTCCAGTGTTGCAAGAGACGCATAATTCACCTGACGCCGCTATAACGCGGCTATTTTTTTACGATAAAAATGCCGTGGTTCGCGCGATAATGCTAGGTTCACCTCTATTTATTATACGCGACGCACTTAATAGCGATCGTTATGTACCCATCAATTAATACCTGTGTGCTCATCAAACAGACAGAAGAGAAACGCGATAGCGGGCCATCGGGTTAAACCGACGTCGGAGTCAACCAATTAAATGTGGGACTGCATATTCCTATCTGCAGCACATGTATGTCCTTTATGTCCGGCTTAATGTCGCACTAATTATCGACTGTTATTATCGGCTCGATAATAGAGACACTACATCACAGACCGGATTCGTCAGTAATATCAATGACAATCTGATTAACAAAGACATTTGTTCGTTGTACAATAAAAATGATGAATATAATCGTGTCCCACATGAATATCCTTGCTTATATTAGTAACGTTTTTATTTGTCGTGGAGGAGCGATACTATAAGTTGCACTTTGGACTTTGAGCTCGAGCAAATTTCTTTGACCTCGCGAAAAACGCGTTGATTTTTATCACTAGCGCCCTCGTGCTCCAAGTATTATATAATTTTTATAAAAAAGCGGTATTCGCTTATATTTGCTTTAAAAGTTTCCGAATGAGCGCGAATCGTGCACAATCGGCTATAATTGCAGTACGCTGTCTAATAGCTACGAGACTCTATGTATGTTGAAAAATTCAAAGTACAATAAATCAAATTAACTAGCTAGAGTAATGAGGCATTGTTGAATTTACTCGTAGCGAAAAATATGAATAGATCAATAGAGAATACATAGCTATCTCTCGCTAACAAGAAAAATTCAACTATATAAATTGGTAATATTATAACTTACGTAATTAAGTAAGTAAGTAAGCGAGAAAGAGAGAGGAGGAGGGAGATAAAAGGAGCAAAAAAAGAGCTGTATTAAATTAGTATAGTAATTTAATAAAAAGTCAGTTCAATTATACTATCACATACGCATGAGTATATTATTGTATATATATTAATATCACGTGAAACGTAATATAAAAACGTAATATAAATTAATTTCCTCAGTTAATTAATATGTTAATTAATGCCAATATTACAGTAATACTATAATATTTTTGAGCGCACACACACGGCATAAAGCACTTTCTTCCTGTGTGAGCATACGGCTGTACGAAATTGGATCAATGAAACATTAGGAACAATGGCTCGAATAAATTACTCCGCGTCCGCAATTATATCATTCATTAATTTAATTAAATTCTATATGCGTCGAGACCAGTAAGAACGGCGTAATAATCCGTTTAAATGTAATATCAAAAAGTATCTAACAATATCGTAACTTTTTCATACGTTCCGTAGTTAATTAAATATTCAAATTAAAGTAGCAGACAGTTCTCTCTCTCCCATGAGAAACCATTGCCATGTAGAATTAAAATCAGTCGCGCGATTCCAATGGTGACCACACGTAATCCGGGTTTAAGTCGAACTACACCGCAGACGCGTAAACTCTGGCCTAATTTCGCACAACCCAAATTCAATCAACGTTTAGTAAGCTCCATACCGCTAACTGTTTCAATTTAAGATTACCGTGCTCTTGATAAAGTCCACTATAAAAGAGTTATTATGTGATAAAATTTTCACGTTGCAATAAATATTTGTCAAACGAATATTTTTTTTTTAAGTATTTCTTCTAGGGAAAAATATCTTATTGAAATCTAAAATCTAGTCCTGAGACTGTAACTCCGCGATGCTTCGTGAAGATGGAAGATAGGGCCGGTCTGTATATATTTTGTTAAGGAAAAATCGATTTCTTATAATTCTGATTAATATCAATTTGTCATACAAATTTAGATCGATCTCTTCCTATGTAAACGCGTAGGTACGCATTGCGCGTCGTGCAACGTCGCAGCTGTCAACGCGTACATTGCAATCGCGTACATATGGTACTTTGCATGCGTATCTAAATTCTGAACAACTCGATTGTCATAGGAAATATCTTGGCGCGTAATATCATCGAGGGCATATTTATTTTGTGTGAGGTACAACGGCGCACACACAATATTGATGACGATATATCTAAGGATGACAGCCTCACGGGATATTTCAGAGAGATGTTCCGAATGTTAGTTGCGCGAGCGGTGTATGTGTCAAGCCCGAGTGATGTATGTCATGATTGACAATGACTGCCGAGTTTCTCATTGTCGACCAAACGATGTTATTTCGATTACGCTGACCTGCGTGTACCAGATTTACGACGTTATAAATGATGAATCTGAAATTATCACGCAGTTTTACGACGTGCGCACTACCGCGGTGCGTCTTTATCGCCGCGAAATATCGGATAAATAGCGGTAGCGGACTCCGACTTTATTCTTTATTCTCGCTTGTCATCGCTGTTATCTCGCATCGAATAGAACCGAGCAGCCGGTCAATAGATAAACCAATAATGTACCATATCGTAATCGAGAGTCGTAATCGGTCCCCAAGATATTACTTGAGAAACAATTCACAAACGATTCACTAGGATAGAACAACATTAGAATAGTATAATAAAATGGAATTTAGATCAATACTTGATGTGTAACTTATGCGATTGCCATTTATCGACAATTAAAGGAAATTCTTTAAACAAAAATCTGATAAAGATTCTTAATTCTTCCATTCAGGATAGTCTGCATTAAATCGCGATATAATTCTATAAATGCTTTTTAATCGCGAAACGAGAAAACTTGGTCACTTTAGAAATCTGTGAGATTAAAATCGATAAATCTAATTAAGGTTTAAAATATAAAAATATAATTATAAAATTTTAATTTGCAATTTCGCCAAGGCAGCTCCCTGCAATATCCTAACATGCGCGGTTACTGCGATTGTGAGAAGGTTCTAGCATACACCACGTACATACGTTTAAAGGCAAACAATGCAATCGATTCCTGTTCCTACTGCAGCTCTGCTGCAGCTCTACTTTACCGACCTCCGGAAATTACGGCAGACTATGACATTTCCGGTTAATTTCATAGGCATTAACAAAAGGGATATTAATGTTCGACAGAATTAAAGCCACGCGTTTCCCTTAGTTATCTGCTTTCATTACAAGCATACTGTTACTCCGATATAGACCGACGAAACCTTTTTATTCTTCGATAAAAAATATATGATAAAATCTAATTGCATCCACGAATATGAATTAAATAACTTTTAAATTTAAAAAATTGATAATAATATTGTATAGTCAATAAGAAATAAGTAATATATGTATATTTGCCTCTCTCTCTTTCTCTTCCTCAATAATCTTATTATTCTGTTATCATTTGAAGAAAGTAATAGTTGACACTTCAAGGGACTTGAATATTAATTTATTGTAGTAGTAGTAGTAGTAGTAGTAGTAGTAGTAGTAGTAATAATAGATGCATCAGATGACCCAATCTTATCACTAAATCGGCCATAGCCATCTCTGGTCGACAGTCGTGCTGAAAGATTAAGACATTAATTGTATGTATAATATTATTGTTAAACAATCGGATAACCGAATATATATCGTCGTGGCAAATATTAAAAGTGTTCAATTAAGAACAGAATCGTCGAAATGTAGCAGACGTTTAACATGTCTCTGTTCCCGCAAACAATATGTGCGTTATCAAAATATGATGGAACACAAACGAAGCAAGTTTTGCGACCTTCACCTTTGAACGTACAGCGAAAGATACGTCAACGTCTCCGAACAAATGCATCGTTCGCGACGACACGCGTCAGTAAATATGCGCATACGAATAATTCATCGTATTCATGATAATTCATGATATTTACTATTGTACCGTTCGCGTTTAAAAAAGTAGGCGTATTCTGCATACAGTTGAGAACTCTCTTACGCGAGTGGATACATTTCTTTTTTTTATTATCAGTCGTGGATGCTTTAATGACTCGCGCATGCTTATCGCTATTACGCATTGTTCCTTCATAAAAGAATATTTCACATACCGGCTCGAATATTCATCCCGACTATGAATATTTTATTGTGCATTATATTATACCATACACTACATACCTACAGTCAACAGAATGGCGAATAGATGCGCATTATTTTGTTATCAGAGAAAATAGACAGATCGTCGATCTTTTAAACATTATAGAAATTGTTGACATGCCGACAGTTCACTCGAGAAAAAATTTCCAAATAATATAGAGCCTATGTTCGATAATCATGCATCTATAAAATATCCAGACATTATCCAATGACAGAATGATTGTAAATTGTATTTTTTTATGCATGCATACGTCCATCAAATTAATCAATTATTAGAAGCGTCAATTAATTTATACGGATAAGGATAGTATCGTGCCGTAATACATAGTATACCGTGATATCGTTGCAAATAGAGTACCGTTCGGTATCGATCGAGAAGGGTCGAGTTGGAGAAAGCTTTGCCATCGGCATTTTAGCTGGCAAATGGCCAATCCTTGCATTTTCCGACAAGAAAGACTAACGCGAAAATATAAGTGCGACTCTAGGTTCTTCGTCACTTTTCTATCCGCCGCCATCCGCCGGCATTTTATTTTATTTAAAAAAAAAATACTCTACAAGCTAAACGTGATTTAGCATTTACAAATTACCTAATTGTAAGATGAATAGACTCATATAATGTTTTACTATATATTTATAAATTGACTATAAAAATATATTTTTATAGTCAGTTTCCCATAATCTTGCCTTATGAAGCAGTTAATAATTAATTCTGAGATTTATTAAGTTTCTATGTACATACATTGCAAATGGCTGCACCGTTCAATTTGACGACTCCGTCGCATTCATGTGAGAGACAGCGAGGGACTAATTAGGATTCTTCTTTGACCCCGTAATAATAATTTCGAGTCTTAAATTGTGAGATCCCCGCGGCAAATTTCGTAGAATGCTTAATAATGAAAAGCATGCAACTTTTACAAAAGTAGGACATTTTCAGAAGAGAGAATTTTACTATTTTGGAAATATATAATATTTTACGTGTAACGTAAACACATACATTACAATACATTTTACTGAAAAATGATAAATCATACGCGAATAAAGTACAAAAGCGACTTTTATTATCTTTATTTAGAAGAAAATATAAATTATTTATTAAATAAAGATTATTGTGTTTGAAAATTTAAGAAAATGTTGCAACGCGCGCGCGTATATAAACGAAAAATAGAATTTTTATTTGTAACATATTATTTGAACGTTTTCGTAATTATAATTCTTCTTAATAAGCTATATAGAAAGAACAAATTTAAGAAAGAATTTATGAGATCAAATACGTCATTTCTATAAAAGATACGCGATAATGAAACACATCGTTTCATTAATTCAACATCCTATTACTATCTATTTTATTTTAGTGATAGAAAATGGAATAAAAGATTAACGATTGTTTATGAGAATTAGAAAATTTCGCTATATCGGACGCTACATATAGAATTTCAACCGTTGTTTCGATACAACGATCATATTTCACCGTAAAACTCACTAAAGCATTGTGCTCCCATTACGAATACGCGTGTTCGCTGTGGTTTGTGACGCGGTCGACAACGGATACGTAACTAGCGAATTCGAAGCAGACTAGGAAAAATCGACGCATTTTTCTATTAAACGAACCGGTATTGTATCGAAATATTTGGTTAATACGCGAACAGAAAAATGTCGATTCAATAATACCGAGAGCAGTATCGTGCAAATATACGCATCGCGCGCGCGGACGATGGCTTCCATTGGAATGACGTCGTCACTGGCACGTAATCCCATTCATCTTGTCACTGACTCTCTAAATTCCCGTCGATATCTACTGCCCAACTATCGCATCGTAGATAGATGCAGGATTATTGGGGCACTTCCCCGCCCCAATCGCGTATTTTATTGCTAGACTATTATTCAAGCTACTACGATAAATTAAATCTTCATCATCCGGTAGACACATAACTTTTGATATACAGGTACTTCGAATCAAATAATCCAAACATGCTAACCGTGCTCGCGAATGAGACAGCGCGCAAATTAATGCGAACTCTGTCGTTGCAATTAACTTATCTCTGGCTTAATTAAACGGACAGCCGATTTTCGCTGGGCAAATCGATACGATCGTCGACCGCAACGGTAAATATACAGTAGCATTGGAAACGACTTGACTCATTGTCAGTTGAATAAAACGCGAATAATATATTAATATAAACAGCAAAACGAGCAAACGTAGTAAATAGTACTGCATAGGATACTATTTCGGAATTAAAAATGATTAAATTCATAACGAGTTTATTTTCAAATTGAACTTTTGATATCGTAATACTTTTACACACACACGCACGCACACGCGCGCAATGTAAAAGTAATTATAAATTTAGATTATTTATTCTCAAAGATTAAAAGGCCTATTTTGTATTTCTGTGAAAGAGATGTCTCTTTATTGCATCTTATCTATTATATATGCTATATCATTTTGATAAATTTAATAAAAATTGACAATATCATTTAGTTGTATTTATTAAGGGTATCATATCATTTTCTGGATTAATTGATTTTAATAAAAGACCAATAAAAGGTTTTTGCGCATCTCTCGAAACGTCTATCGAAGTCGTCTTCATTAAAATATAAAGTATTTGAAATCTCTATATAGCTGAAGCGATATTTCCATACGATTCAATGTTTATTAAGTTTATTTTTGTTAAAATGAAACTCTCCAAATGTTTTCGCGGTCTTGTGCAAATGTCTGAAATAACGAAGAAGAAATACCATAGTTCCGTGAAAACAAGGTCGGCGAAAAATATTCGTTTACGAAGAGAAATGATACTATTATCGTCTTCTAAAGAAGCGACCGTACAAAACGATACCAACCGGAAAAGCACGAGACGCTGGTATATTCGTCTAAATGATAAGAATAGCGCGCTACCCGTTACAGAAATTGGAAATCAATATTTAAACCCATTCTTGAGGTGTCGTGACCAAGCTGGATTTGCGTGCGGTACTGAATAGATAAGAAGAGTACCAGAATAATGTTACGAAGCAGTGCATTCTTATCGAAAGGAAACGTGTCGTGGATTACTTATTATCGTTATTTTTTATCGTAATAAGTACCTAGCGGCTTAATCGCGCGATCAGATTTATCAAATACGCAATCGTAAAAAACTCGTACAGTCTGTATCCATAATGTTTTTTTTCAATTTAATGTTTTTTTCGTTTTAATTGGATTCATCGTTTTAATTTCTACAAATATTTACGTTTTGTTCTGCAGTTAGTTTCCAGTAGAAAATGGCGTTAAAGAAAAAAGAGTATATATAGAAAAATGGAATTATCATTAATCATACGAGCTATATAGTATGTAACTCAATCAACCGTACACATGCAATGCTCGAAAATCAAATTTTTTAAAATAATAAAATAAGATATATGCAGAGAGAGAGAGAGAGAGAGAGAGAGAGAGAGAGAGAGAGAAAGAGAATCGACAATAAAGGTTTTAGTATCAAACAGTTGATTTAATTTCTACTTTTGTAAAACAGCATAATCGTATCATGGAACAAAGTAATCTAAAGCTTTAATAAAATATAACTTTGAATAATTAATTAGCTTGCGTTTCATATTGTTTTTAATATTCCGTATATCGAATTTATTATTATTGGCATTTGCGCGCGAAATACCTACATATTAAAGAGATAATTTAATTCAGAACTTGTAAATATATCTCGTAACGAAATATTTGCATTCTGAGAGAAACATCTATCCTATAGAATATTTTTGACACATAAATGTACCAAACAAATTCATACACGCCTCATGTCTCATTACATATATAAGCGAATAACGAATTACATAGCGAAAAAACAGGCAGTAGTGTAGCAGTAATGGTATATCCCGACTATCTTATTTTACGGTAGAATAAATGTCGGCAAAACTGAAATTCTCGGCACTAGTCCTTAAATTCTGTTTTTGCATTCGGGCCTTGGCAAATTTATCTTCACGCTTGGCATCTTGTGAAAATTCTTTACGTAAAGACGTGACTCGTGTTACATCCAATGTCGACTTTGTTTCGGTTTATTTGGTCCGCGCGCGTTTATTTCTTTTCTCGTACGATCTTTCCTTCCAAACTATTTTCGACAGCGGTTCCCCAATAACTATTTGCAATTTCTTCGTGGCTAAAGATAGTATTCAAATTCCAAAGATTTGTTATGTAATCATGTCCACGGCATGCTATTTTCCGATTCCTCCTTCACGAGAATGTATGATCGTAGACTAATAGGTTGCGACATTTTTTTTAAATTTGGTTTTGGAACGTACTGATATTTTGTAAATGCGAACCACGGTTAATGTACATACTGTCTCTAGACTAAAGATAGTACACCAATCGTGGTTAGCATTTGCAAAATATTAGTGCGTTTCGAAACTAAATAAAAACAAAAGTGTCGCAACCTATTTGTCCACGACTGTACACATTCTATTAGACAGATTTATACAGACAAATTCAAACCATATTAAAAATAACATATATAATGTTGAATTCAGATTGTAGTTCGTTAATTAGTAGAAGTTCTAATTGCGACAAAAATTTTTATTAAGAAAAATTTTAAATTTATTAAAAAATCTGTAAAAATTGTATTGTACGTTTATCTAGAATATATTTTTAGAGCCAAATTGATTTAAACTTGAACTAACAATAAAGTTGCAACAAACTTGAAATTCCAATTATGCGAAAAGACGGCCCATACAATATACGCTGTAAATTAAAGTTTCACAACTTAGCGACTATTGTTCACGGATCAATGGTTTCAGCGAATCCCACGTGCATATGAATCGACATTGGATCGGAGTGATTTCTCATAAAGGATTCTATATATACTCGATAGCTGACAAGCGGAACTCTCATTGTCATACAGATACCTATATTCTTTTCGCAACGTGTATTCAAGAATGCTCTTAACGCAATAGATTCGTACAACAATATGCAACGCATGTCTCATGATATTTATACTGTATATATAAACGATATAAGAACAATGCAAAACTATTATATGTATATTTAAGTAAATAAGATAATGTAAAAATTAAAATGTATTAATTAAGTCGAAATAATGCCTGAAAATAACAAATGTATACGTCTATCCGGCGACTCCAAATCTGCTCTGTCTGTCAACGGCACTTCGATCCATTGTTAATTTAATTTCAATGTTAATTCAATTTATATTATTTTCATACAGCTGAGTTGATATTTTATTAAATTGATATCAAGATATTAATTATTTTGAAATATTTTGTTAATTATATGTCTATCGCAAATGCTTAATACATGGTCTACAATGGGTAGTAGCGTAGGCTGTAAGCCGTAAGTTGTAAGAATTAAATTGATCAATTATAGACAATCGAATATGAAGAAAATAATTGAGTGTGATGACTAGTTCTTACGACTTACAGTCTATTGCTGCTATCCATTGTAGATCACGTATAATCGTCAATTGATTTGAATAATTTTTCAATCGATACGAAATAGATTTGTATCGCTTGACAATTACCTATCGTATATGTTGCGCCATCAAGCTGAAACGTGGCGCTCTTGCATTTTTTGAAGAGTTTTTGATGTAGCGAGTAAGCCGGAAGCTTCGGCAAAGGAGGTGGTGGTGGTGGTGGTGGTGGTGGTGGTGGAAGTGGCGGCGACGACGGAGGTGAGCCGTTAGGACTGTGCTTCACGACGTTCCATTCACTCTGATTCATTTCTTAGTCGGAAAGGAAACGTAATCACAATTTCCTAGCCTTGCACTCGACAGTAAAGCAGGCAATTCGTGCGACTTTAATCGCTGGATGCATGCATGATTCCAGAGCACTGTGCACTTACTAATTGAAAGTGTTCTCAATCGTCGATCTCAACACGATTCGATTGTGGTCAAACTATAATGTCATAAATTGTCTCTTTTCAATTCCCGCGAAATCATCATTCTTCTTTATCTTCCTATGACGTGCAAACTTAACAAAAATTATTTTTTTCTCATTCTTGAAGACTTGCCACACACTTCTAATTCTATTCCATTAATAACATTTTGTTCCGTAAAAGTTCTTTCCGAGTTTAATACAAGATAGTAAGCATAGTATTAATTTATTCCAAATTATAATTTTAAGAGACTCACAAATTTAATCCGGAAATTCGTATAATTAGAGAAATTAATCTTTTTACTGTGAAAGAATTAAAAGTCTTTAATTCAATCCAAGGTTTAAAAATACCTGCGTTATAAAATAAAAAGACTTGTAAATCAATGGTCCCAAAATCAATGTTAATAAATTTTAAGTTTACTGAAACTATTTGCCATGGTTTATCAACAGAAAAAGTTAAATAAGTTTCGATAAGAAAAAAAATTAGTATCACTGGCTCTATATATACACACATATGGGTGTGTGTGTGTGTGTATATGAATTACACATTTACAATAAACTACATATTTTTATACTGTTTACCGTTGGATAAACATGTAATATGAATCGATATTCTTAAAGTGGACCATTCATTGGAGCTTGTTCTTCCGATGCATATACTCTACAGAATGCGAGTATTCATGTACTTTGGAACACTTAGAACAATCCAATTTGTGTTGAATGTGAATGTATGCACGATGTTGCTATTGTTGTTGTACAGTAGCCATTATATTAATGAGATAACAACGTTATTCTCGTGTATTTATATAAATTAAATAAAGGTTATCTAAAAAGTCACGAAATTGTGTCCTTTATTAGAAAATATAAAGTAATTGTAATTATAAATTTAATTAATATTAATTTATAATTTTTTATTGGCAAATCATCACTTGTTAAATTCATTTTTTATAAAAATATATATGAAAATAGATGAAGAAGTTGCATTAAAGTAAAAATTTCATTCTTTACTGTCTCGCATAAACTGAAATACATACATGTGTCTAAGGTATATATATGAAAATAAAATTAAGTAACGATGAAAAAAGTCAGTTAGTCGAAATTAAAACTGCGTTAAAAATTTTTTTAAATAATTCCATTACGCCCTTCTTCGACATAGTAGAATTATATTTTAGCATCTAGTATATATGTATGTATTGTACATAGTGAGTGTATAGATAAAGCGTGTCAATTAGAGATTGTCGACTGATCAATTTGCTCGATTCCAGTTTGACTCTGTGGTGTCTGAAATTCATCATACTAACCGTTACCAACAAACTCTGCTCTTTCTCTTCATCACTATCTTATATCTCGTTTTACTTTGTGATTGATTTCGCGTTGAAAAAGGATAATGAATAAAACAATGGAGAAAGCCGATCATTTGTAAACGGTATAGATACGTAGAGTGGATCATATGCGTATGTGTCAAGTTTTATCTTATTTTATTTCATTACAAAATATTTATGATTGAGACATGTATTATCTGCGTGTATAGAATACAAATACTTGGAACGATATTCACATTTTCACGTTTTTTCGCCGAGTGAATTTGAATTTCCACTACATTCCACAGAACGATCTGGAAAATCTCCCGTCCTCACACTCTCACCGTCTTTGCATTCGAGAAATTTATCACGCGTTATATCATTTATGGTACATTTTGGGGAACCAAAAAGCGGTCAAATTTCTGCACGATAAATATATTCACAATGGCATGTGCTTCTACGAAATGGAGGGGGAATGTGCGTCCACGTATCTAATTAAATTCATATTGTTTTCACATTGGCAACTACTATTTCAGCTATTTACAATTGATTTTTATGTAAAATCAACTGTAAACCTTTTGTCCCTCTTTCCTCCTTTTTCGTTACTCTTACTTTCCTTTCTCTTCTACTGGTATCTTTTATTTATAGAATTCATTATTTTATCATAATCAGATTTCTATATGCAGTACTAAATTAGATTAAGTGTAAGACTAGATTGCATAATACTATAAATACAACGATGCGATTAAATAAAACGCGTTATCAAATAAAAAATCAAACTGTAATAACATCAAACTGACTGTGTCGTTTTCGAAACAATTTAATTCGTGAAAGCAAAGCTCCACTTTCAACGGTACTAATTTAGGTCGAGTGTAATGACAGGCAGAACAATAAAATTGAAAGGAAGGGATACATTGCTGTGTCATTGTTACACCACACAGCCTTCGAGCTTAATAGTTATTGCTTTTCCGTCAAGATCATTCGTGCGACTGCATTAAATCAATCTGCTCTATTGTAGCTGTTATTATTTTGATTAATTTGTAATTATTTGATATATATCTTTTGAAGTCGATCAGTATCCGGCACTTCGCAACACATTTGTTATTAAAATCACACTTTACTTTTGTTAATAGAATTCTAGGCAGCTTTCTCTGTACAATTATTATTTTCTCAGTGATGGAATTTATTTAATTCTCTCTATATATAAATTCGTATAAATACTATAAATACATGAATACTCGTATTTATTACTATTTAAATATAATACACATGAGAGAGAACGTAGATAGGTAAGAATATTATAACAAAATATTTAAAAATTTAAAGAAAACATCATTCTTCTAATTAATAACGTCCGCGACGTTTGCATTGTTAGTTAAATTATTAATGTATATTTAATTAATAGACTTTTAGTTAAATAATATATGGACGTTTAACGATTTTTATGTGTTATTCCAAAAATACAGAAATTAATGTGTAAAATATAAAAGAGTATATGTATAAACAATTTTTTAAACAACAAATTACTTAAACTATCAGAATTTAACAAAAGTATTTAGTATTATATGCACAATATTGTATATACACCTAATCGACCGAAGAAATATTGTAGCAAATAGAAAATGCCTCGAAATTCGCAGCTCGAAAAGTCATTAAAAAATAAACTTTATATGCTTATTACAATCGTTAAAAAACAATTAAAATAATTACAAAGATTAAAATAATACAATTTGTAAAAGAAATCAGATAGGTACATACAAAACGTAAATTTTTATTATTTCATGATACACTGTTTCTTCATATCAAACACTTCACTGGCTTGTACTATTAGCTTGCACCATACTAACGAGACTTCAGTCTCATATATGTTTGCACGTGGCGTAAAGAGAAAGTACACAAAGTATCCACGATATCTCAATATTTCCGTGTCGCTCGAGCGATTCGACACAGTATTAGTCTATCTTTTGTATCAGTTAGGTCTATTATTTTGTGTACAACAATCAGACGATTATATCCGCGCGAAACGAGCAAAGTCAATGAAAAATACAGAATTTATTCTGACACGGATCCGCGGATGCGACTCCACGTGCCACGGTCCGCGATGCGACTCAAAAGCAGCTCGAAAGCTCACCTCGGAAAGCTTGCGCATGCGTGCGGTGGTGCGGCTCGACGAAAGCCAATCCGCGTAAGCATGTCTCCGTTTGTAAGGGTTAAAAAGAAAAAGAGAACGAGAGCGAGCGGAATGCACGCAAGCACTCTCGAGGCACTGCTTCGTAAGAAATTCGTTCTCGTAAGAAATTCGAGTGTATGCACTTTTCGCGAAGAGAGAGACGAATGTAAGCACGGGCCTACGCTGACCTTTCTAAGCGGCGCACTAAATCATCCGTAGTAACATCTAGTTAATCTAGTAGCATCTAGTAGCAGCGTGGTAAACGAATTACTTTTCCATATTAACTTGCTAATTTTAGATTCTCGTCTAACAGACACTTTCTCAAACGCAAATAAATTTGAAACGTTTAGTGAAAAATCAATAAATTTACTTCTTTGCGTAACAAACACGACGCGTCAGCATTTTACATTACGCCAAAAGTGCGTAAATTTTATATTTGAATACATCAATATATTATCTTTTCATACGAGAACATTACATCTCTACAATTGATATTATTATTTACGTTGATACGTGTTAAACATACAAATCACTCATAAATTGGATCGTATAAAAATATAATAAATTTTCATCTTTGAAGAGATAATGAAGAGAGATGCAAATTGTCGTTCGGAAAATCGTACGTATAAATTTCGAGGAACTGTATTTATTTGTGAAAATAAAGCCGGACCTCTAGATCGAAATAGTTCTTGGCTTCATTAGTGCACCATTCTGTGAGACTCGATATTATTATCGAAATTGGAGCTGCATAAATCTAAAGAGTCACACAGTCGGATTTATCTAGAAAATAGCACACGGCCGGATTGCCAGAAATTATCACGCAGTTTACCTTGATTGTTGTCACTTATTTCAATGACGTGCCAAGAAAAGAGCTAATAAGCACGATAAATGCAAAAATATTGTTTCAAAGTTCTATATAAGGCGGTAGTTCGTTCGAGGAAATACTCCTTGCAGATTTGCATTATATCCTGCCCACCCGCTATACTTGTTAATATTATCGATTTAACGTTTATACGTTTAGAATGATATTTTAGATGATATATAATTCTTATTCACAACTAAAGTCTTTTTTTCTTTCCCTCAATAACACGCTACATAGTACGATGTTTGTATGTCTTTTTGCCCTATAAATGTAAATATTTGTATACCTATGCATGAAACTAGCAAGGAATTATTATTTTATAAAACTAAGGAAATTTTATATTGTTCTGATATCATTTATGCCAACAATGTCAGCAAAATCATGTAACAATAGTGACAGATTCCCTTTTAGACATTTGCTTTTCGTTAGTAGTATTGATAGTGTACATCATCTTGTAAAAATAATAATGATTTTTTGCGATACTGTAAAGTTTCTAATAATTACTTCCGATACGGGATATAACAATATCAAGGGATATAAGTATTTTAACAGTTGATGGATACTGCAGGTTGACTACTACTGCAGGGAATATCACTAATACTATTGTGAGAAACACTGGAATTGAAAAGAAATGAAATAACTGTATAGTGACGAGTAGATACTATAACGGCTGATATAAAATTGCGCGGCCAGTTATAGATAGATGAATGTCGGTATCACTGCGGTCGAAAAAGCTGACAGGACGAATGCGCATTGCGGCCGGTCTATAGCGAGCTAGTTGGGCAAAGTCGTTTGACCTCCAGGGTGTAATTTAATTCAAGGGTTGGATGAGCAAAGATAGATATAGATGCACGAAAATGGGGATATACACGAGGCGAGGGTAGATGAGATAGAAGCGTGGTAAAGAGGCCGAGTTGGGACGAGAGCGAGGGGTTGAATGGAAGAAGGGGATACATTAAGATTCGACCGTGTCGAAGGAAGAAAAGAATCGAAGACATCATATAGGCCGACTCGAGACAGAGAAGAAGCAGCGAGAACTGCGTGGAAGGAAAGAAACGGCCCGCAGGCAGTGGGTAAACGGAGGCAAGACCGAGAATGATGTCGACCGTGATCTGAAACAACGTCAATGGAGAGACACCATTCCAGGATGGAGAATAATGTTTGGACTCGCGCCGCATCATCGAGGAAACGCTCGGCAATGTCGAAGGTCGTAAGGAGATGATATTTCAACCTCGAAGCCTATCCTTTATCTTTCTACGAGACTGAAACAGAGATTCGAACAGAGAAATAGGTGCTAGACAGACCTATTTCTCTGACAGCCGGAAATATTTTGAGACGCCCAGAAACGGTCCGATTTAAGAATTATCATGTTATTTAATCGAAACCTCAACATTTATCTACAATATATTTATTTATATAAGATACCGTCAATCAATAAATTTTAATAAATAAAATTAAAATCAAAACGTCACGTGCTGTAAAATGCTGTAAATGATACGTTATGTGTATCAATGCGCGCGCGTCAAATAATCAGAATGATACATGAATCTAATGACTCGCGTCTAATTAATAATAAAACACGAAAAGCGAGTTGACTCGATCGTATGCAACATGGTCCTAGCCGCGACACAGTTAATTAAGTAGAATATTAGCAGTTATTAAGTAGATATTAGCAGATAAATTCGGATAATATTAACAATGTCTATAAATAATAGATTGGAAAATCGCAATTATGTATTGAAATCATTGTAGCTTTAATTTACATATCTGACATACACTCTCGTACTTTTAATTTATACGATAGTTTAAAATTAATTCACAAAAATATTTTTCAATTCGGACAATTGCGACGGAAAAATATGACATATTCGTTATAATGCACGGAGCATACGAACGGTCTTTTGCATGATGTAACTTTATTGCACGATGCATACAAATACATATGTATAAAGAATATAACGCGTCTCGCAATTAATCCTAAAAAATTCACGATACCTGAGAGAATGCTTTAAGAGAGAATATTAAATTAATAGGTAGATTGAGAAATGTCGATTCGATACTAATAGCCTTCTACAAATGGAAAAATTATTAGCGACCAGACTTTGCAAATATACACAATTTATCCTTATACTATCCCATTTATCATTGGATCCCGAATATAAACGCGCACTCTGCAGTACATATCTTTAGGGTACTCGCGTTCTCCTGAGCGTTCTTCCTTTGACACGCTCTCGACTATCTGCCAACTTGGCAGCAGAAAGAACGGTCCTCTCATCTTTATTCCGCTGATGTCAAATCGAAATCGACTACGTGGCAATAATTTTGACATAGAATACAACTATACGTTCGCATGAACGTTCGACCTTAATATCGCGGCTTAATAACACATACGAAATCAAAACTACAACATTCAACTAATCGCTGAATATGCATGTGCTAAAAATATCGCATTATTAAACAAGAAAAAAGTTGCACAAGTAAATTACTCGTACAACTTACAAGGTATAGTTATTAGATCGTTGCATCCTATTGATCGTTGTATTGGCGAAACCAAAGTATAAATAGATGACCAAAAAAAGTCTTAAGCAAATTTGTATAAATTTGTATAAATTTCTATATCATTTTTTCTCGCGCCAATTATCCGTTTCGATAATGTGACGATACAGCTGTAGCTCAGAAACGACTCATGCCGCGACCACCCGCTCGTTCGAGTCTCATCGAACAATAAACGAATAACAATTAACAACACACAGAAAGTGGCGGTCTTGTGTGTGCGCATTCTGTTAATATTATTATTATGTATCTTCTGTATTCATGTATCTTGTTTTGTAGACTTACCGCCCAAGTTTAATTCCGTTCAATTGAAATTTACCAATTTGAAATGAAAATATAATCTAATTTCGACAATTATAATAGAAAACAGCGATTCCAGTAGTTATGTAAAACTAACACTAATTGTAAGTATAAGCCTTCTCTATCGAGGTATTTGCTTGGCATTTTATGCAATGACCCTCAAGTTTATATTAAATTTTTTGTGGATTCGTGTTGTATTCGAAATAATCGAATCCATTTTATTCGTCTGTTTGAGAAATTGCAAAATTCTTCTTATAATCCTCTAGAGACTTTAAACATCTTTTAACGAATCATATAAATGTATAAGCGATCTTTCTAGTAATGCACGCGAATCGCATTACTATACATATATTATGTATGTACCTACAATTAATTCGTGAATGAATGTGATGTACATGATCATCTTACACTAAAAACAATTTATATACTTTTCTTTCACTAATATTTTTTCATTTTCTTCAATCTGAATGATAATCGGAAGCAGATTGCATAAGTCTTTAAAGAGTTTACAATTGATATCAAAATTATACGTAATTTGGTATCATCTCCATACTTTCGCATTACTTTCTTATACGCATTCTTACGCATTCGATATGTTATGGGCCGAATCTTGTCTACAATGTAGTATCATGCACAGTCGTGATTGCGCTATAAAGACGAAAATACATAACATCGCCTGTTTCAGTCGCCGAGAGCAGACTGGCGTCGGTATGATCGTAAATTTGCAAAATAGAAACGCGTCGTTACCACATCGACCTCGAAAGATGCATACATAAATGCAAGAGAAAATTGCGAGCAACTTTGAACTGAGAGAATTGTGGGTACATTACGAATCATATTTTTGTAAAATTTAAGTTGGCATGAAATCGCGATTTATAATCAACTATAGAAAGAAATGTGAATAATACAAGTTGGCTAAATTCGAGCTTTAACCAAATTTCTCTCCCCTCCCCTCTCGTCCCTCTCTCCAGTTACACACATTCTCTACATTTTGTGTGTGTGTGTGTGTGTGTGTGTGTGTGTGTGTGTGTAATATAGAATTTAATATAATTCATACGTCCAGGCCTAATATCTCATGTTTTCATAAATGGAACTCCTTATTTTTTATAGCATATCTTTGTAATAATATTGCTATCGAATGTGCCCTTTAAAACCTTAAAACTTTTATCTGAAACATTTTTTGGTAAAAGGCGTAGGAAAAAAGATATTTGGAATAGGACATTGAAATTATTCACCCTGTGTATGTATGTATATATACCTATATATATATATGGTTTTAAGGGGCACATTCGATAGCAATATTATTACAAGGATATGCTATAAAAAATAAGGATATATATATATATATATATATGTACATACATACATACATATATACATACACAGGGTGAGCCATTTTAATGTCCTATCCCAAATATTTTTTTTCCTACGCATATATATATATATATATATATATAGATATATATACATAGAGAGAGAGAGAGAGAGAGAGAGAGAGGAGAGAGAGAGAGAGAGAGAGGAGAATATAAATGTATAAACATCAGAGCGACATCATAAACTTGCAAATATTTAACTCGAAAAACGGTATTCAACATAAAATCAATATCTATTACGGTTACTCCTAGAAACCTTCGAACGTCGTCAACCACTTGCGCATTCATCGATCAAAGTTGGATATTGCCTCACGTATTTCTCTCGATATACCGCAAAGATCTTTCGATAACGTTAATTGTACTCCAATTTTCGTGGCAAATGCAGTCCATTAAATGTATATTGTTTGCGTAATGATTTCCTTCCTCTTAAGGCCGGTTTACATAGTACGATCAATTGGCGTGCGAATTGATAGCGTCAGCAACTGAAGATCAGCTATTGGCTTTGTGTAAATAGATTGGTCGAGTTATACTCGAGTTGTACTTGTGAATTGGGTAGTATCTGGTAAGACCAGCTATTTTAAATATTTTTGTTCTATTGTCCATTGGATTTCTTCTACCACGCAGATAGGTTAGCTATATTAGCTAATCTTTATGAACGCACAAATCAGTATGGCCAGTAGCTGTCTCTCTCTAATTAGTATATAGAAAACCTATTATCTTATCAAGAGCCTCTCTTTCTCTTTTTCTTTGCTTCTTCATGTACAATATGTAATAATAATATGTATATGATGTATAATCACACAATATTAACGAAACTAATGCATTATATTACGAACAAGAATTCTACATTTTTTGACATTTTCACTTTATAATACAGCAATTGCTATGAATTACTACGTAGAGCTGAGATAACTAGGCATCTAGTTCAGATGCTAATACTACTGATTTAATGTCAAGGCAGTTCACATCGTGTAAATAACAAAAATCAGTACTGAAAGGACAGCTAGCCATTCAGTTTGGAGGCTAGCTGTTTTACTGACAATCCAATAGCTCACATTGTATATAAACCGGACTTTAATGTCAGCACATTGAATTATAATAATCTATTAGGAAAACTAAAGAGTTGTATCGTCAATGTTTGACAGAAATGTATGTAATTATTATTCTCTGTTTTTTTTCTGATAATTTTTATGATCTTATATTTTAATTAATTGCGAATACGTTAACTGCCTAAATATATAATATGAAATTAAATTTTTTTCCTTATTTGGTAGTTTTTTTATCTCGTGGCCAAATTTTGTTGAACCGATGTTGATTCGAGCTAACAACGAATATTTGGCAAACCAGCAATAAACAACGCGCGCGTGCGCGCGCTACACACATAGAGAGAGAGAGAGAGAGAGAGAGAGAGAGAGAGAGAAATTTGAAAGATTTTTGAAAGGTTAAAGACACAAACTAATATTATTTGTGTAAAATAATCTACTTTGCAACGACAAAAGTAATAGCGATTATAGATAAATTTTTCATAAAATTTCTGAACGTGATACAACAATTTATGAAACGGCTATACGCGTTACATATTATTTAATACAGATAACATGTGTATGTACATGAAACAAGACGATCTATAGCCATGATTTTGCGTTCTAAAAGACGAACAGTGTAAAGCTACCTCAATTTAATATACATATATGTATGTGTATATTCTTGAGATGCGACACTTACAGATGTAATATTTAAGAATTAATTTACAAATAATATAATACAACAGCTTAAATTCTATAGTTAATGTAATTAAGGCACGGAAAAGTAACAGAAATTTAACTTATCTTAATAACTGAGAAGAAGATTTAAAAAAATGTCTTAATTAAGTTTTCAATTTAACTTGAACTAAGAAATGGCTTTTCTTCATTTTGCATCATTTATTATACATGCAAAAAGCCAAATTATTTCATTAAATTACAATAAGGAAAATGAAAGAAAAAAGAAACGGTGATCTATAAAATTGCTGAGAATTTTCCTATTATATAAGAATTGATTAAAGTATTCAGAGAAAAAGAATATTTTAAAACAAATATCACAACAAGTTTTACACAAGCTCTAATCTTTAAAACAATTTGTATCAAGTTTTCAATTTTTTTTTATAGCAATTATTTATTCTTGATATATTTTATATTTTGACGCGTTTCTTTTTCCTGCACTATTTTCTTGTTTGTAATATTTAATAATCTCTTATTGATATAAGATGTAGAATACATATATGCGTATCAAATGAATTAATAAGCAAGCAGTCAATTAGAAGTGTCACTCCAAGAATGCGATTATTCTGACGAATCTTATCAAAATTCACTCAGGTCAAATCCAAACAAATTCCGCAGAAGTTGATGAGACCGAGTAGAGTGCGCAGCGGTCCGTACTTTATTAAAATATTTCTTTTATCATCGGTAAATTTTTTTGTGAATTTTCTTAATATAGTGTAAATACATAGAATGTTGCTCGCCGAGGACGCTGACCAGATAGCATACAGAGCCCAAAAGAATTCATTAGTATATTTAGTTTATGTCATCAATTCTGAGTTCATTTTCAGGTCCAAAAAGAATCCCTTTTAGAAAAAGAATTCTTTTTGCAACTGAAAATGAACTCAGAATTGGTGACATATAACTGAGTTCTTTTTTCACTTTCTGTGCTATCTAGGGAGAAACGTAACGAAATTGTAAAAAATTGGTATAATCTTTAAGAAAGCTTTTTTAACAGGATCATTAACGTTAAGCGCGTTAAGCGTATAAAATATGAGAAAACAGATAAATAGAAAAGATTACATTATAAAAATCTTTTTCAAATGAATTTCAATAACAATAAAAAAAACCTAATAATTAACAATCAACTATATTCTATTATACTTTAATATATTAATTATTATGACATGTTATTTACTTTATAACTAATTAACATTTAAAATTCGTAGTTTCCTAACTTTCTTATCATAAAATGACAGAAATGATAAAATATAATAAAAAAAAATATATATATACATATATATATATATATACATATACAGTATATATATATATATATATATATATATATATATATATACATATATACTTGATGGCAAAATGTTTGTGTGTAGTCCCAACAGTGGATAATTTACCGACGTAAGTTGTGGTGAAACATCAGATTTTGTTGCAAAGAAAATCACAAAGGAATACTGGCGCCCACTAGGTGACCATAGATAACTTAAACAATGTTATTGATTTTTGACAGATAATATACTTATATGTATATCTACGAGCTATAATTTAAAACACGATATGCAATTCAAACGCGATGTTGTTAATTATCGAAAGAAACAATAGAAATTATACTTATTTTATACTTTTTTAAAAAATTATCGAGTACAGTATTAGTAAATACAGTATATAATAATTAAGTTTAATATATAGAAAATTACAATATATGGAATTTATTGCACTTATCAGATATAATTATTTCGTTTATAATACAGTATAGTTATAATACAGTACGAAGAAATATTAAGTTATAAAATCTATAATTAGATGATGTAGGAGTTAGGAGTGTCTGTTTTACCGATTAAATGTGATTATTTTCAGATTCATAAATTTTTTTATTGATTTCACAGAATTATAAATCTTTTTCCACAATTAAAGTATATAGATAATAACGGAATGCAAATGAAACGATTTTGCACGAAATTTGAATATTTGAATTTTGTACAAACTGAATATTTTACAAAAATATTCACAGATTTATATAAAATATTTAATTAAATGTCAATTTTATATATATTATTTTTTATAGGAGTCTATTCGTAAATTTTACACTAAAAACTTTCACATACATATATGTACTCGTATTAATAACCGCGAAAAGTTTTTATAAATGCCTACATATTAAAATTCATTATTCAATTCATTATAACGTATTAATTACTGTAGTAAAATGTATACGAATATTATGCATTTGCGAAACATGCTGATTGCCATTTACATGATGATTTCATTAGTGATTTACAATTTGAATTTTACCATTTGAATAATTCATAATCGAATTTGATAACATATGCAAGCTCTTTCGCATTATGCAGAATAAGCTAATTACAAGATAAAGTACATTAATAGCTAGTAAAATTTTTAAGTTTGCAATCCGCAGAAATAAATTCAACCGTACTTGCTCCTTGAATATGAAATTGAAGTTGTCATCTGATATAAATTTTTCGATATATTTTGATCAACCAAGAATAATGCTAGAGAGAGAGTTACTATTGCATGCTAAATTATTCTGGATTTTGCCATATAAAAAGATATTTTTTATTATAGTTACATAAATTTTATTTAATGTTATTATATAATTATATGATAATAAGAGAATGTTTGTGCAAAAGAATTCAATATTTCGCATAAAAGTAATTAGTATAAAATCAATTAAAACGCTTTCATTGATATTTTAATGTAACTTGGTTTTAATTGGTCGTAACATTTTGTATTGATTCGCTTTCCCCCAGAAATAAAATTTTTGTTATACGCGGCGGGATCTCTTTATTATATAATTCTGATATTTATATCAAAAATTTAACATATTGAGCTTAATGTATTTGATTTTTAACATTTTATTTAGTCGCATGTTTTTAGTTGATAAAACTTTGATAGTTGGAATCATGTTAATTTGATTTAGTTAAAATTCAATGATACAAACAAGTTGTCTGAAAAGTTAATGCGTGGTACGCTAAGTACCCGCACGTTAACTATGATTAATTGAAACAACCTCGATAACTCTCAATGTGACGTATCAACTATTAACAGCGCTTCCTGCAATTATCAAAGTCCGACTACAGTTCACTTTGCTTCTACAAAACAAACTATATAGGAAAATCACGAATGCCAGTATATGATGATTGTTTATTCTCTGATATAATATTAAAAAAAGTTGTTACTAATCAACTGACATTCTTCTACTTGTAATTTTTCCGTACACAAAGAAATTACTCTGTAACTTACAAATCGACAGTCAAACTCATCGCGCGAGAAATATTCTTGAATAATATACTGATAGATATTTTGATTGAAAATATAAGCAGACCAAAATTAACCGAGCTTTCCGAGCTAAAGGTTCTTAATTTTTATAATTCAATACTATTTTTCGATACTATTGTAAATGTCACTTTAATTTTTTCTGCTGTACGCACAAACAACACAATCGCCTTAAATAATAATATAAAATTAAAAAATAAATAAAAACTTATATTATGAAGCAACAATGCATCATATTAACAATGCAAGCAAAGAAGTTTTAAATGAATATAACATTTGGTATCAATCTTAATATATATTTCCTAATATAACTTGAGCATGTATCATTACCAAAATAAACTACTTGTAAAAATCGATTTTCATACGGTTACAATGTTCATCATTAGTACGAGTTAATCGAACGATTCCGAAAAGTACCGACTATCCAATAACTTTCACGATTGCCAGCTGCGCTTTTATTCGCAAATCCGATCTCCTTTAAAAGCCTAAAATTTCTTAACCGCAAGCGGAAACAAGTGAAAATGTTATATATTGTTTGTTTGAATGTTAGAAAATCGATTTCTTTCGTTATTTAAAAATTAATATTGTATAAAATATGCAAAAATATTGAATTATATATAGAACATTGATATGATTTCTTTGTTAAAATGCTACGCTATTTGGAAATTACTTGGTGAATTTTGAATACTACATAAATATTCGGAAAATTTTTTTATTTTGATAATGACAAGATTCTTAGATCGCTTTTCAGTTTGTTGAGATGTTCAAAACAGCCGTAATAGTCTGTCTAAAATTAAGATTAAGGATTAGGTATCGAAATACCGTACAATAATATTAATAAAATAAAAACAATGAAATGTCTCTTTCCTCTCCTTTATTAAACTATCACATGATGGTAGGTGGAACATGAAATAACAAAGAGAATCCATCGAAACAGAATATTCTCTTCGGGTAAGGCACATTTATGTATCTCGCGTTTAAATCTCAGAGAGTAGAAAGCAGAGAGAGAGAGAGAGAGAGAGAGAGAGAGAGAGAGAGAGAGAAGAAGAAGAAAAAGGAAGATATATCTTTATAAAACAAGATGTGTGATGGCTCGAGAGAGAGGTCCTCGATAGTGTCGAAAATAAGCATCCAAAATAGCTTCCTTACCTTGTGCATGCCTATCCTTGTCCATTTCCTTCGTAAGATGAGAGGTAAGCGCACTACACCGTCTCTCCGAATCACTGCATCACGAAACTTTCCAACCTTGACCAATCTTGAATCGCGGCGCGTGTATCGATTTTAACAACTTTTCGAAAAGTGTGCGCATCTGTCGCAAACGAACTAATCACCGATGTCAGATTTGCTCGTAAAAGGATCCAATACGTAATAATGCAATAGGAGAATTTTTCTCCAAACTGACCGATCGTTCTTTTTCAAATTATTCAAATTCAAAATTGATGAAACCATTAGCGATAATAAAAAAATTCTAAACTATGTAAGCACGTGTTTTCGATATACTCGTACGTGTGTGCGAATCACGAAGAGATCAAAGTCGCGCGATAAATCGAGGAAAGCCGAAGAGTTCATCACGTCACATAGTGACACATCATTTGCAATGTAATATGTGCAGTGACCAAATTGGTATTACACGAACAAATTAATTTGACATTTATACACAATGACATATGCATTTACACATAGATGTATTCATTCTTTATGCATAATATAATTATCTTCTTTTTGATCGCAGACCTAAATTCGAAATAAAATTTTTAATATTTGTCTTGACTTTTGAAAAATCATGTAAAATCAAGTCAAATATCAATCAAATACTAAAAATAATATCATATTCATATACATTTTACACGCCCCTCCTATTTTCAACACTTCTTTAATAATTATTTATTGAAAAAAATTAATTATTTTAAAAAATTGAAATAAGAAAAATTTAATATAAGAAATTGACATAATGTTTTAAATAATTATCAGAAGAGTACAACTAATTATCAAGTAACTAAGTGAAAAAATTATATTATATGGTTGCGAAAATTGCAGGTAGATGTTATTAATTTTTTTCACTATTCATATTATCTATATACATATCAAGAAAAAAGAAAAGAAAAAAATATACACGTATTTATTAATAAGTGAAAAACTTATTATTAGTGCCGTTCGATCGGCGCCTCTAAGCGTCTATTCTAGCAATTGGGAAACAATTGCGGATTATGTATTAACGCAAAGTAGCAAGTGCCATTAGGAGGATGAAATTGGAATCTGTACAAAGAAATTGTTTTTATTTACGATGAAAAAAAAAGAGAGTGAGGGATATTTGAGATTAGAAGCGTGTGTTTGCTGCTTCCAAATTCAAATTTTGTAAAGTAGTAAAGTTACGTACGTAACTTGAAAAATACATATATAATCTTTATAATTTAGTGTCAATCAAATCTTTTTAGAAATTATCTGTTGTTCAAAAATATACTCTTTTACATACATTTTTAAATTTCTAATCAATTTTATAAATTTTTAGCTCTAAATTTATTAAAACAAAATTCTTTCCGAAAATTTCAAAATTAAAAAATATGCGGAAAGAAGAAAGATAATGATGCTCATCGATCATAAATATAAATATAAATAATTCGTTAAAAATAAAGTAATATTGTTTCACTAAGATACACAATCTGCCCGAAAATAAGCTCTTTTTCAGTTGACGCGTTTTTCATTTGAACCTGTTTTGTATATCATGACTATCTTAGTAAGTTACAACGGAAAAAAGAAAAACGTAACCAACGTTGAAAAGTAAATCGCGGCGAGTACCGTGAAGAAAGTGACGAAAGGATTAAATCGACGTTTCACGAGTAAATAGACAATTCACACATATATCTCAGAGAGAGAACTCAAATGAATGGCTATATTCGTAATTGCTGTTTCAGTCCTTTGGCTTTTACTAGCGTAATTTCAAATCAGGAGCAATGGAGAGAAAAAGAGAAAAGGAAAGAGAAAAAGATCATTACAAAAATACCAAGTTACAAATTACAAAAGTAACAAGAGCCACCGGTTCTTTTCTTCCCTGTTTTTTTTTCCACTGACAAAAAACGGAAAGTTTACGAGTATACACTAGACGACGAAGAATGGCGGATAAAGAGAGATAGTGGGGAGAGAAGAAACGTAAGAGGCGCGAATACACTCCGCATGCGGCTACAATAGAAAATAGAGGCGACGAAAGCGGCGCGAGGGTGACAAGGCGTGATAAGGGGTGAAGGCATTGAACGCGTGCGAACGAGGTAACGTTCGCTCTGAACTCGAAGCTGTGGAAAACGCGCGTGATAATGTGTGCTGAGAGAGGGATAGTACGTCAAGACTACCACCCGACTACGACGAAGCGTCGTGGGGTAGATAAGGTAGATGCACTTCGACGGAGTGTCGTTGGACTACTGACGATCCTGAGAGAACGAACCGTCCGCGTCGGCTGCGGGGCCTGCGGGCTGAGCGAGCGGGACGCGGTAAGCGCGCCGCGCCTCACCGCGCCGCGTCGCCGACATCGACGATGACGACGACGATGAGAGTATCCCGCGAAACTCTGATATGCGTGCGCACGAATGGCGAATCTTTCCGTTCCCCTAAAGATCCACCAGTTCACGTCTAGTCTATCCGACCATGTGGAGATTTTCGTGGAAAAAGGGAAAAGGGAATAGGTACTTCCGGAGTACAAAAAGTAAACTGCGTACGAACGGGGATGGATTTCCCTTTTTGCAACTGCGCCGCCGAGACGGAGCGAATGAAAGGAATATGAAAGTAAAAAGAATCAAATGGGAATCTTATTTGTTGCTAATATAAAAGATGTAATAACAAAGTCTCAAAAGGATGGAGGATAATTACTTAAACTATTAGGATAAATGCAAATAACACGATAATTTGCTAACAATAAAAATCATATTTACAACCACTAAAAATTATCTCCCAATTAATAATAATTATAAAATCATTAAAATATAAATGTACTTATATCTGTTTTCATTTAATCGAAAGAATATTATTAAATTGACGTCAATATCTTTTTAGTTATCTTCGCGCCGCCCGCGCGTACCATCTCACACACTTTTTGTCGCACAATTTAAAAGTCCAAATTTTCTCCACATATAAAGTAACAATATAGAAGAAAAACGATATAGAGATAGATATGTATAACATGTAGAACGGAACCCAGCTTAAAATAACAAAGACGAGGGGAATGATGATCTGTGATATAAAAATAACAAATGATATAATGAACTATCGAAGACCACCGAGTATTTTAGGTCAAGAAGAAAACACAAAGGAAAACCTTTCAGGTCAAAATAATATTGAAAGAAAATTGCGTTAACTTTTGAACAAAGAGATGATTAGCATAACAAGTTTAAAGTTTTCGATATTTCTCGTTTCTTCCTTCCTTCTTGCAACCACTTTCGACTATCTCGAATTCATACATAAAGCTTTCCGATGAGGAAATTATTTAATCGCAATCCAGCACTTTATTCGCAAAACCGTTTCTAATTTTTAATCGTTTGTAACCTGTCTTAGCTATCTATCTCGTCTTTTAAAGTAAATAGAAAAAAGGAGAAGAGAAATGTCGACTTAAAATTGATTATAAAAATTTATTGTCAAAATTAAGATTGTGAATTGTGACAAGAGAGATATCGCGTAGTTATCTTCTGTTACGGAAGACGTGCGCAGTTTATATGTATAGCAATATACAACGAAAACGCTTTTTATACGAGTGCACTGTTTTACATGGCATACCTATCAAGACACTTGATTCTTGAATTGTATTTCAATATAAATTAATTTTGCGCGAGCGTTTATTCGTCGCTCAGCGCATGAATTTCAGAGCATGATTCTCACAACGAGAGAGAGAGAGAGAGAGAGAGAGAGAGAGAGAGAGACCGAAGACTTGGAGCGTTAAAAGCAGCAGGATAGGAAGAAATACAGAGAGGGTGACAGCCACGGACCCTAGATATTAATACGTGTACCGTGTCGGTTCACTTTGTCGAGCAACGACGTGTAAGATCGACTCTGCCGGAGAGATACGCTCTCAGCTCGCCGTACCGCTGATACTTTGTCCTCGTTGCAAGGTGAAATGCTAACTAAAGGGGATGTTTTAATGGCAAAGATAATAATATGCCTGTGGTCGCGATGGCTATTCCTAGACTGACAGAGATATTCGCATGATAGCCATTTGAATACACGCCATTCGCTATCTACGCGATCTTCGATTCAAAGAAGAAGGTATTGCGATCGTAACTTTGCTAATTAACTACTGCGAAAAAATGCGCTTACGCATATAGTCTAACATTAAGATACATAATAGTCAACGTGTTAGACATCTGTTATAAAAAGTTGTGTAATTAGTCGATTAGTTGTATTGAATATTCTTTATTTTTCTTAAATTTTTAATGTTAAATTATTAAATTTAAATTAGCACGCGAAAATCGCGAAAATAATACTACAAGAATTTTTTTATCAAAAAGCTTTTTTATTTAAACGTATGTATTATATATTTTTAAATACTGCATCATGAATGTTATAAATATTAAAAATTATGTTTAACATTTGACGGTTATGAAGAAAATGGAATATGCTGAATTTCCACATAGAAATCTTAAAATCTTTACAATTAGATCTCGTGGTACGCTATAATATTAATAAATACTGGACGACATCGACTATCGGCGATGCCGATAATTCAATTGTGATGGATGAATTGAACGAATGTAAAGAAAACGAAAGATTATTTTGCGTTCACGTTGGTTTTACATGTGTAATAAAATAATATTTCATCCATCTCTCAGAGCGCGTGATATCGACACTGACGTAGTGTATATATTATATATGTAAGATCGATATTTGAGCAATTCCTCGATGATACTTAAATATAAACGAACGTTCGTTGCTTTTGTTGCCACAAAATTCAGCAAACTACCATACGCCCCATAAATATGGCTCTGAAAAAGGCTCTGAGATCGATTGCGTTCCTAAATATAAAAACTGCATGTATATACGCGTATATAAAAAGTCTGCGCGAGCGAAGTAGCTTGGAGCTATCTATTGCACGCAACGTATAGTTCATATATTTTTTATGTAATAATATAACGTATATTTTTTCAACGATTTTATATATATATATATATATATATGTATATATA
>NW_012028382.1:992256-999562 GCF_000956235.1 Wasmannia auropunctata | reverse complement strand
ATGTGTATAAGATATATATATATATATATGTGTTCAATTCAGAACTGCAACAATTACAAGTCCTTAGGTCAAGTAAGTTGTAATAAAAATTATAAATAGCTTATTGTCAGATATAAGAAATAAAAGCAATTACTTATAAACAAAATTATAGGTTGAAAAATTTACACAATTTAAATATTTTGACCGAATTTACACAATTTCATGTCGAAAATACAACGTTTCTATATATATCGCGGTGACGTCAGAAACGTGATATATATCTGATGGGACATACGTATCACGTTGCATACCCTAATTATTCGATCCACGATGCATTTTCGGTTCATCGAATTTCAAAGGATTTCTTTTCGATATACTTTAGTCGGTCTTCCAACAAGCTAAACTTGACTTGAAATGTGAATTTATCCAGAATGGTAATGATATATGTACGTTTTCGCAGCATAACAAAGAGCAATAGAAAGAAAGAAGAAAAACTCAAGTGCACAACAGTGTTAATCATTTTTCTCCTGACACAAGTCAAGCGTGTATCTAGCTATTTTCCTCGCTAATTACTCGCCGCGCGCGCGCGCGCGACCTCGTACAATTAATAACCCGTGCGCAAGGGTCAAGCAGCGCACTTTTAACGAGTTTTCTACGACCATATATACAACGCTTTACGTTCACCAAAATATGGAAAATTTACGAAACTCGGAGTGAAGCAGCAGGCACTTAGTGTCGGAATAATAAACTCGTATATCACTGCGGGAGATTACCATCTTTCAACAAGCAATTTATATTGGAATCACGATGCGCGAAGCAATATACAAAATATACAAATGATTGTTACAAGATAAAAAGTGACAAGTCAACGAGATATTTTGTGTGTCTTATTCTACAAATAATCTGTTAAAGCTCTCGTGATGAAAAAGGTTGTCCAACGAATAAATGATTCTCGCAAAAAAAAAAGTGAATAAACCCACTCTTTATTCTCACAATTAGTTGTCGGATGATTAGTACGCTCAATATTATGGTCGTGTTCTGATATACACTACCAGTACTGAAAGTTTATAGTTTACGTTACATATACTATAGATTTTCAGTGCTGACAGTGTATATCGGAATACGGTTTATGAAACTACTGCAGTATATTTATCAAAAAGCGATTTATCTCTCAACGGCATTCATCGGTTTATAAATTGATAAATAATAAAGAATACCAAAGAATAAGATTAGGAGACCATCACATCAATTATGAAAAGTTGAACAAATCTGAAGGTTTCGGAAAATAGAATAAAAGCGAAGAGAAAACCAGAATTAATAAAATTACACACCGACAGTTTAATGTCGAGTGCCGAATGAAGATTATCAATATTCATTACAATTGACAGATATTTCAGTTTCCGAATGAGAAAGGTGACAAATAATATCATTATTTGAGATTGCGCATTTGAGATTGTCATTTTACAGAGAGAGAGAGAGAGAGAGAGAGAGAGAGAGAGAGAGAGAGAGAGTGAAAGAGCAAGAAAGCGATTGAACGCCTTAAGAAACGTTCATTATTCTCCCTTATATTAAGAATTCCTGCAAACCGATTAACAAATACCTCTCATCGTCTGGTTCTCTTTCACAATCCATCGCTTTCTCATCCTTTCGAGCACCCTCACACAAGGCACCTCTTCTTCTCTTTTCCTCTTCCTCCTTCTCTCTTTCTCTCCCTCTTCCTCTCTCTCTTTCTTTTATTTCAGATTCTACGCCTCCGTTCGGCATTTTGTGCCGAGGTATTAGAGTCTAAGCGAAGGCCTCGAGGGATCCGATCGAAGAACGCCTCCATTGGTATTCCTAATGGCGAGAAAGGATGTCGGGTTAACATCGTTTAAAAGCACAGGCCGTCGCCCATTAATGCGCCTGATAGTTCTCCAGAAAATCTCATCAACGGTTCTATTTTCGATCTTATAATCGACAATATCGAACAGCGTTCTGTAATAAATCGTCCTGTTGTTCAGTATGAAACAAGTTCGCATCAGCGGTCAAATAACGTAACATAGCGTGCGAGCATAATTTCCGGGATCAACTGCGCTAACCCACGCAAAAATTCATCCCGCACGATAGTTGGATAGGATTTTCATCTATTGTAAGATATCATATAAATCTACTTAAATAATATGAATATTTTTCACGCATATATATAATTTTTCAACGTTACAAAGAATTTATGTGCCAAGTCTATAATAATTAATGAGTATTAGATAATGTAATTTCTCACTATAAAATTACAATTAATATTAATCCAAATTTTAACTAACATTTATTTACGCACAATTTTCATTCATAGCTTTATTTTTTGTAAATTAAAGAAGTTTAATTATTTTTTATGACCAAGAAAAAGATATTACTATTTCTCATATTTTTAAATATATTAAATAATGTGTGTGTGTGTGTGTGTGTGTGTGTGTGTGTGTGTGTGTGTGTGTGTGTGTGTGTGTGTGTGTGTGTGTGTGTGTGCGCGCGCGCGTGCATTACAAAGAGAAGAATAACAATTGCTACTGATATTTGGAATTTTTTTCTGTTTCTAAAATTTCCTCCTCAATTATATAGTGTATTCAATTATCTGCTGGAAATTTTGAATATCTTTTAAGCTTTATTTACAAAAGATAAGATCGGATGCAAGTAACGTGATATATTATATAGACAAAGTATGTAGAATTATGTAGACAAATAAATTTCTGGAATCTTAGCAACTTTTTTTACGAATGTTTCTGTTAGCAGTATTTTAAGCTAATCGAATCGCGGGCTAATCTTATCGGCGAGTCGATCGGTCGACGGAATCGACGAAGGTAACCTGCAGTTATAAACGGTCAGCGGAAGTTAGTTACAAGATAAATCTTGCCGTCATAATTTGAGACAACTTAACCCTTGCCGCGGGGATGTAATCGTTAATCCTGGATGAAACCCATCTAAACGGGGATAAATCTTATTCTTGATCAATGAACAATTTTTCCAAGAAAAAAAAAACACAATTTACGTTAAGATTTTTTCTTCGAAATATATCTTTTAAAAAGAGATACATTTTTCCGCATTTTTTTTTAAATTTTATTTCCTTGATAATACTAATTAAAAGGAATGACACAATAAAGATAGAAATTTAATCAAATAACTAGCTGAATAAAAATTAGTTTCTCTTTTATAAATGAACAATAAAAAGAATAGATTTGATAGAAAGCTGAATAATAATACAAGTATGTTTGAGATTGCACTCCGTTTATTATAATAAATAATAATCCGCGCGCAAAAATGCGGAAAAATGTTTTGATATTATTTCTTTATGCAGGTAGCAAATAAACATTGTTTTATTTTATTTCACATTAATATGGAATCGAGTATGATGATACTAGAAATTAATATATTCAATTTTATGTTTTCACGCGACGCGATAAAATTTTTAAAAATATAGTTAAAAATAGCATAATATCAATAAACATTTTTTAACAGTTTTCTGAAAAACTGTTAAAATAATAAAATAAGCATTAAAGCGCAAGGCAACGATGATATTAGTTTTAACGAAAGCTTCCATCATAAATTTCTTTCGATTTCGAAATTAAGCTCATTAATGTCACATATACTTTAATCGGCTTTAGTTCGCCCATCGAAAAATGTAATGCAGTACGTATGTAGCTCGTATGTGTCATAAAAGATTTTGTTAGAAAATGTGATTATTTTCTTTTTCTGGGAAAAGCTCTAGAATAGTCTAGAATACTTACTTTAAAATATAAAATCTAGAAAATACTATTCGTGAAAAAGAGAAGCGAAAGTGTATCAACTCTGTATTTCAAAGTATCAAATATTGCAATCAAGGCGTCGCCAATGAGGCAAAAGTAAAAATAAATCAAAATATCGAAGCCTGAAATAAACAAACTATACGATAAATGAAGGCGTTTACTCACCAGCTGTCGCACCGACACTGCCGCCTGGCCAGATCCGCCAACTATTCCATCGACGCCAACTCCTAGGTGATTTCTGGCATCGATTTAGCTCCTCCATTCGGATAACACTCACACGATTCGGATACAAATACCCGGAAAAAAATAAAGAAAAAAAATACGCGGCTAATTACGAGCGCGCATAGTGCTTGTATCATACAACGCAAAAGTCTGCAGACAATGAGAGACAAATGTCGAGAAGAGACGTCACTTTTAAGAGTCGTTTACTGTCTTTTATACGTTTTATCTGCGTTACGATGCAATACTATGTTTTACGCCATGTTTTACGTTTCGGCTCCACCTTATCGCGTTTTTGCGCTTTTTATTTCTAATCATGAGAGTAACATATATTTCAATTGCGTTTAATATATCGTAAACCAAATTAGTTGTAAATTAACTAATTATCGTCGCGTGTATGTAAAGTATCCTATAATGATAAATCGATAACGACTACATTTGATAGTCTTATTTGTTAGGTATATACTCCGCGAGATGATGTATATAAACGCAAAGATAAATTTAAAATACAGTAATATATTCGCTTAGAATATCTCTCTATAATTTTAAAATAATTATATATACAATTAAGTTATTGACGCAGTTTTATAACGAAATAATGCATTTTTAATGTAGCTTCTTTCGGAATGCACGATTCTTGAAAATTTCTTTTTTATAATATTCACACGTACATATATTATAAAAATAATTTTCAACATGTAATTGAAATATTGAAATAAATAAGTACGCAAAAGGGATATTCGTCTTTTTAGGTTAAACAACTAGGTTTAATCGCATTCCACTTAATATTGACGTACGTATATCAATAACCGAACATACACGATTAGGGACTTAAACGCGAAGCGCGTTTATTTGTTCTCAGTAATAGTGTAGAAATGTTCGATTTGCAACACGATTGACAATATATCTAGGTATCGTGCACGCGAGACAATTAAGTAAATAATCGCCAGATGATATACACAATTATCGTGGTACGCGAATACGCGATTGAATCACGAACGTGTATATAATAATTTCTACAGATGATCGCTCGACGCTTCACCCGACGCGACGTAATCCACATCGTAATCGTCGACGATCACTATTACCGCGCCGTCGTGATACGTTTACTTCTGACAAATAAAAAACGAATTTGCTCCAACTCCGATGACTCTTGAAGCACGCGAAGCGAATTGAGATGACGGATTCACTCTTACTCGCGCGCGCGCGCGCGCGCGCGCACACACACACACACACACACACACACACACACTCTCTCTCTCTCTCTCTCTCTCTCTCTCTCTCTCTCTCTCTCTCTCTCTCTCTCTCTCTCTCTCTCTCTCTTGCATGCGCGGCGACTTTCGCATATCGTGTTCTTCTTCTTCACAACGCAGACGAGCCAATTGTATACATTGAAAATCAAATATTTAAAAATAACAATATATATTCATTTAATCGTATCGATTACTTGCACGATTAACGTTATGTTATTGTATAATAACAATATTTTTAATTATAGATACGTTTTCTACAATGTATGCGTATAATTGTTATTGTTATTATTAATCTCGCGACGATTATGCTATTACTTATATTTATAGTCATGATTGATAAACGATCAACAAAGTACCTCGTAGTTTCTTCAAAGCGTATTAAAACAATCGTCAAGTTGCGCGCGACTTACGATATCAATAATGAATGATTGATATACGGTAAGTTTAATCGCCCACCTCTTTACTCGACACTTTCGCGACTTCGGCACGCACAGTCCGCACAGGTCAGTGTTAACGGATAAAAATCGTATGGAACACCGAGCGACATCACCGCGCGACGACAAACCGACCGAACCGACGCGATGCGACGCTACGCGTCGCGACGCTACGCGACACGACGCAACACAATGCACGGCGCCGTAAGAGACAAAGATGGCGGTTTCGCGCGACAGCATGCGCGCTGAACTTGAAGCGTTATTATACAAAGCATTCGAGCTGCTATAAAGTACATTCTCAAGCCTTGCAGTAAATATCGAAAAAACTAAGCATGCTATTTAAGATAGCCTTGAATAAAGATCAATGACAAGAATTTTTCTTCTTTAATGGGATTTTGTAAATGAACATGCCCAAGTCTGGATTTGAGAATAGCGCGCGAAACGCGATAAATCTTTTTCACATTTCATATCGTAAGTTTCAACACGCTTTGAAAAAGCGATCGAGGTATGTACTTCGTTGGTCGTTCACCATCTCAATTACCTGCAATAGGATTCACGACTATAATTTTATAAGTACCTATGTAATTATATGTGTAACAACGATTTAATCTTCATGTGCTACCGATCGTCGGAAGCATCGACCTTCCGATGTAGCCAATAATTTCGACGAGGTATCACATATGGGTAATTTTCGTAACTGCAGCAGCCAAGAATTGCGAAGATAACGATGGCATTACCAATCATTTTGGCTGTACCAAGGATAATAAACACGATCGTTTTTCCGTTAGTGACCAAATTACTAATTTATTATTCGACAGTAAAAAATTTACAAGTTAAATACAAGTTATCGGTGCAGTCGATAACCAAGATCTTGCCGTGAAATTTAACAAACATTTCCACGCGGGGATGCGTGTCTATAATATTATGATGCCAAAAAAAATTATAAAAGTTGCGTTGCGAGTATTTCGCTACGTTTGTTAAACAATTGTAATACTCCTTATCGAAAGCCGAACGACGATTCTTTCTATCGATTTGTGATAAAAATCTCGTATTTTTCAACTTTGCATGAAAATTTTGTAGTTACCTAATTGATAGAAGACGAGAAGTAAGAATCAAATTTAAGTAAGTAATCCTATTACATATATAACAAAATCGCAAGCAAAATCAACTTTGCTCGTTATTTATTTTTGCAAGCCTAAACAATAAACAACATTATTATATAAATGATATATATATCTTGTCGATTAAGCGTACATATTTTGTTCACAATTTCTCTTAATAAGAATCACGAACAATCACGTACGAAACTATATATGTATATTCTCTTAAGACTTCAGCTATACATGTTCTCTTAAAGCTGCTCGTTAATTCTTACGTACGAGTAATTTGCTAATGGATCGAGTTCGTTCCCGGAATTGCCATTCGTTTATGCAGGAACAATTTGATGAAAAAAAAACGTACGGTGCAGATGACACTTATTTTCCAAGTCTTTTTTCCATTTAGCAGATCCGGCACGCGATACTATCATCTCTATCTTAAACAGTTTTGTCTTATTACAATTAATTAATGTTTCCTTCCGCGACGATATTAATCTCTCTCTCTCTCTCTCTCTCCTGTCTCTTATACACATCTCTGAGCGGGCTGGCAA
>NW_012028382.1:984747-992236 GCF_000956235.1 Wasmannia auropunctata | reverse complement strand
CTCTCTCTCTCTCTCTCTCTCTCGCGGAAAGTTGCGTTGTCGGACCTCTCGGAACTATGAAACATCTACTGCAATGATATTCTTGCAATTCTTGCAAAACATATCGCAAGCATGCGGGAGATCGAAAATCGAGGAGAAATTAAGAGGCATTCTTTACACAATAACAGATAATCATCTCAGAACGACATAAAAGAAGTATAGAAATATTCACGACTTAGCAGGCAGCTGACTTTTAAACTGTACTAACCAAAAAATATTGTCTTTCTCGTATTACTGTTTGTCGCACTAATAAAAAATTTATTTATTATACCTATATTTCAATAACTCTCGGGAAGTATTATATATATATTAATCTAAATATTGCTCGTAATTACAAAGACAAATATTAATAATAATTAATGAGGTCGTAAACGAGCAAATTTCGTGGGTATACTAACAAATATATTTCATTTATATCAAGATGTACAGATATCTGTAAATGCAGTAACATTTATAGATATTTGCACATCTTGATACAAATGAAATATATTTGTTAGTACACCTACGAAATTTATTCATTTACGCCGCGGCCTCGTTAATTATTATTAATATTTGTATATATACATTTTTTTAATTTCGACGATAAAACAACGGTTAGAATTCGTTACCGTATATGTTTGTAGAACGTACGTTGAACAATCTGAAAAAGAATTGTAGCGTAATCATACGGGGAACGGAAGATAAAATAAATATTCTAATTAATTTTTTTTTTATGCGTGGAATTTAATTTACTATTTATACACACAATATTTAAAAATGTAAAGTCATCATATTCATCACTGCATTTGAAGAGTTTGATATTTCGGTCGCGAATTTAATTTTATTATATTTAAAAATAAACTAGTACAAATAAATCTACAAGAGGTATTGTTTATATATACTTATATATACTTATATCAATCAAATGAATTATTAAAATATTAAATTATTAATATCGTAAGAATTAGCATAATAAGAATTGTGCAGTTACAAAGATTCTATTCAATGTATGCTTGCTTCTATATTCTCCAATACTCAGAGAGAAATATCAGACACTTAATTGATTGGCGGTCTAATCCGATACAACATCTATTCGCGTATTATTGTTTGCATCATACAACTTTGTGAAAATATACACAGTGTAATTAGTACACATTAAAAAGACACACATTAAAAATCTGAAATAACTCGATTTGGAAATATTGTATTTGCCATTTATTTATAATCCACATACAGGGTGTTGCATATAAGTCTACATATTAGGCAGTACGACGGATCGCGCGGCAGACTTTGCAGGGGCAGACGCGGGGCATCTCACTATAATACTAAAAATTTTTAAAATACTACAAACTAAAATAAATATTAAATACCAGGGTTGGGTAGTGGCCAGTTAAAAAGATAAAAGTTAAGTTAAAAAGTTAAATAATTTTAACTTAACTTAGTTACATTTTAGGCTCTTAACTTTTAACTTTTAACTTAATTTAGTTACATTTTATCGGTAACTATTAGCTGTTGATCTAACTTTCTTGAAGTTACATTTTTAGTGCTTCTTGTAAACCCAAAATAAAATACATGTCTAAGTTAATGTCTTTAAACTCAAATTTGAGAACATACATTAAGGCAATTGTAATAATATAATAAATATATAGTCTGGCCGCGGGAAGTAATCACTGTTCGACCTTCTGTGCATTAAACCACGTTGGAAGAAGTCCTTCGAAATCGGTCCTCTTTCCGGTCCTCTTTCCGTGGCTCGACAGAAATAAGTATAACAAATATATACTTTATTTAGAAATTTTATTTAGAAATTATCCTAAAATTATAAAATGAAAAAAATTTTACTTTAACTTTTCAATTACTTTTTTTTATTAACTTAACTTTTAACTCAATTAATTTTATTATGAACGAACCTGACTTAACTAAGTTAATTTTTTAGACTGTTAACTTTAACTTAACTTAGTTTAAAAAATATATTAACTTACCCAACCCTGCTAAATACTCATTACTCTTACTGGGCTGCGCCTGCCCCTGCCGCGCAACCTGTTATACTGCCTAATATATTTATGCACTCTGTACATAATGCAGAGGGTACAATACATTCAGCAGACAAAACAGATCAGTAAGTGCTCACAGATGATTTTTTCATATTTTGATTTTTGTCTTTAATTCTTCGTTCTGAGTGAATAAATCAATAGAAACAAAGAATCAATCAGCCGCTCACTGATCTGTTTTGTCTGCTGAATGTATCCTGCATTGCGTACAGGGTGTATAAATATATTAGGCAGTATAAGGTTGCGCGGCAACTTGCAGAAGCAAGCGTAGCTCAGTAAGTAATGAGTATTTAACATTTTTTAAATTTCTAGTATTATTGATTGTGAGTCGTGTTTGCAAAGTTCCTGCAAAGTCTGCCGCGCAATCCGTCATACTGCCTAATATGTATATGCAACAGCCACTACATACCTATATAATGTTGGAATCAATTCACTCGCCCATATAGTTGTTAAGAAGAAAAATGACAACAAATCCAACGACTACCGACAGAAATTGTAAAATGCCTGCAAATTTGCGCGAATTTTTATGCCATCTCGTCCTTTCCCTCGGGAGAACTTCGCTTACGGTAACGTATAGCAAAGTTCCGCCTGCCAAACCTTGTAAAATTGGCAATACCACTTTGGACCAATTTGTATTTGCCTATGCGCATTGAAAATGAACGTTAGAATTAGATTATACTCTTCCAAGTAGATATGTTATCCAGAGACAAGTGCAGTTTTCTCACCTGAAACGTTAGCATACCGATGCCGATTCCGATAACGGATCCGATGGCAAATGAAAAAATTGCAAATATTAATTTAAGGACAGATTTATTGACTTTTGCTAATTCCAATCCCAAACAGAAACCGATAACAAACTTGTGCGATGCTACCGCTCCAGTTAATAATAACACCTGAAAAAATGTACATGTACGTGTGTACAAATAATATAGTATGCATACGAAAATGAAATTTATTCGGAAAATCTGCGATAAAATTGATATTATAATAAGTGTCTCTGTTTATATGTACATATGGATCTTACATGAGTGTTATGAGTTACGAGATATCCTGTATAATAATATTCCGTGTACCCGTTTTTGTTTGCTTCATAAATATGCAATATAATGCACAGAGAATGTATGTACACTCTGTAGAGATAATACATGTAATATTCTCTCTCTCTCTCTCCTCTCTCTCTCTCTCTCTCTCTCTCTCTTTGTAATTAAATTTACACACATTTAAAAATTATGCAAATTTAATGCAAATTTAACATGAAAATAATCTTGTAACTACACTACACTTGAACCTCTATTCGCTACTGCTATTATCTCGCAATTCCAATTTACCTTTTCTCGCTCATTACTATTTATTACACTAAATAGTAATTAGCAACGTGTTCACATACCTCAGCGATTTTCATCTGTAATCCTATCGCAAGACCTTCGAGGACGGCGTGTACAGTGAGGGCGAGGGTGAGACCGGCGAGACTGGTATTGGCATCGGTACATTGCTCACTGTGATTTCCATGACACAAAACTGTATTTTCTTCGCTCGTCGATCTCAAACGACAGTCACTCGTGTTGCGTTGCGTCGCGCCGTAATTAGTAAACGTCCACGCATTATTGGAGCTATTACCAAGAGAATTTTGTCGATAGTTGAGCGGTAATCTCATGTCGCCCTCAGACATGTAAATTTTGTTGTCTTGCGTGGCGGCATTGTAACCGATACCATGAGAGTGATTCCGACAGTTTGAACAACTGAAATTCAAGATAGACGTAATTCGATCAAAGGAAGTAAAACCGAGATCTAAAGGGAGAAACGCGCATGGGAAACGAGAACATTTAAACATTTAACTTAATTTCGTCTTCCATCGTCAAATGCTTCTAAGCTAAATCAATCTACAATTTATATATTGTCGAGAATATCCTAGCTATCATTGCGAGAATGTCATTACATCGTTACAAAGAAATCGACAAGAGAAACAAAGTGTATTTTGACATATGCTCCTAATGGAGTGATGGAGCTTTCTACTATATTGCACATGTATATTATGCATGCACGCAATTTGTCCAAAAAAAATTTCAAACAGATGTTAAAAGAATATATAAATATAATTAAAGATCAAATAAAAAAAAATGTGACAAGCTTTCAAATAGCTGATTTTTAAACATAAACACAAAACTTGCGTCGATTATATATTTGAGTGTATTGAAATATGATCTCGACGCTTATATTACAGACAGAATTGATAGAAAACTTCGAGTGTCGATAGCAATCTTGAGAATAGACAACATCGGAAATTGATATCGATATCCAACTATGGACACGACTCGAGTGATCATTCTTCGTTGACGTCCTTGCGGTATAAGTTTGCTGAGTTCATCATGTCCATTTTTTATCTTGATATTTTTAGAGGCCAAGGATAGCTCATTTGAATGCGACTAAACACTCGTTTTATACACGCAAAATATCCGCGCTGCCATTCGTAACTCCAGAATTTATTTCGACAAATTCCATTCGGCCAAACAAAGCCAAGTAGTTAAAAATAACGTATCATTGATCATTATATCACCATCGTGTGGTCTTTTACGTTTGCTACGATCCATTAATTTATCTCGAAGGCGATCGTATGTTCGCTTCCCAACGAGGCGATAATGAAAGCTTTGAAATTTCAATTGTCATTCTCAATTCGTTAAAATTAGATATATTTTAACGAGATTTCATTTAAAGTAATAACCAATTTAATAATAAGGAAAGAGTTAAAAAATTCTAGATAAAATTATTATCGCCGATAATGCGCGATCATAAACAATTCTTGCATTAAATTAACTTGCATATGTATACATACATACACCACAGCTTTGTTAATTTATTTTTCTTCATTCATATGAATTTTGCATTTCAAACTAGAAGAATTATTTAATGATATCGATTGCCTGTTATAAAAATATTTTTCACGTAAATATTCACGTAAAACTGACGCTGAATTTTTATATTTCTATGATAATCCCTCAAAAATTTCGTTAATCATTCGATGCATTCGATAAGCATCTCATTGCTTATCGAAGATACTAGACATAAATCTAATTATGTTCTCAACGATTGATGCCATGCATGCCGTTACATATATCTATATACATACATGCAAATATTCGGAAATAAACCAAGGAATTGGTTTTTTAGAAATTAGATTATAATATTACTCTCATATTACATTAACAGAATTATGTATATATGAGATCTTATATGCATATATATATATGTATATATATATATATATATATATATATATAATTATATAATCATAGTCTATACAAAATCATATATAGTCGAAAGAATAAGAGAGGTGCAGCAGATTGCAAAATAACTTTGTAATTCGCATTCACCACTTTGCATCATAAATTTTCTATCGATCATTTTTCAAGCACATCATTATAGTATCATTACGTTCATGAAATGCGAGCATATTCAAAGAAACTGAATAATAGTACAAGTTCCCTCAGCACGTACCTACCCTCGCTCGTGCGCAATCCTAAAATCCGTGAGCCTAGAATTGAGCGAGAATCCTGCATCTCAGATCCATGATCACTGTCTCGGCAAAAATAGTGTACGCATTCCTCGACTAAATACAATACGAGGAAGCCACAGGAGAACACCAGCTCGGCGTAATCCGGTAGACCTTGGCGCACTTCCGGTAGTACGTGAAGCATCGCGGTGGCTAGGAGGACACCTGCGCCAAAGCACAGGGCACAGGAAAGCAGCAGCTTCCGTTGGAGATGACGAGTACGCGAGACAAAGCAGGCAGGTGCGATGCCGATGATAAAGCTACCGACGCCGATCAGCACCATCGACGCCAGCTTCGCTTGCACGGCATTGCCGAACATTGTCTCGCTGCTAATTTAATGCCTTATGATTTTTGGCGCTTCAAACTTCAAACGCGCACGATCTTTATCCTCGTTTGCGACGGTAATGGAATTTCACTCTATAAGACGGAAATTTGACTTGACTGTTCTGACGCTTGATAGTAATGTTTGCTGATGATTGACACTCCAATCGATCTCTCTTTTTTCGTCGCGTATCTCTCATCTGACATCACCGGATACCGGATTCATTTGGCGGTAATTTTACCTCGATCTCGATTCTTGGGCGCTACGAAAAGAACTTTGTAAAATTTTATACTTTGAAGACGTTGCGCGTACGTCGTAACGACACGATGGACTCGCAATGTCTCAAGACTCTCAAGGCGCGACCCTAATCAGACGGCAATGATAACGCTGATAGAGACCGACACTTGGCATTCGTTATCCACCGACGCGCGGACGTTTTGAGAAGAGTTCACTACGATTTTATCGCTAGTCTCTCGAGTCTTAGCGATATAATATTATTATACTGACTGCGACCTTACAATTAGTTTATCGAACTCGACGATGAGACGAGCAGAACCTTGTTCTCCGACAACTTTGAGAGATTTAGAGAGAGATTTGGAGAGAGAAAGAGACAAAAATTGTTAGATATTGTAAAATCTTGATGAATACCGAATCTGCTATTATATGAGATTAAAGTCTCCTCTTTACGTATAGTCAATGACAATTGACGCGTCATTGTCAAATAAAGTTAAAAACAGAAACGCGCGCGCGGTATTCCTGTGATAATATATATTTCGGTACGCGCTTGCCAGCAATAATTAAGCGATATTGCCAAAAAAGTTTTACGAAAAAGCTAACAAAGCTGCTACGTACGTTTCTGAAGATGCGATTTCAATCAACTTGTGCACAATTGCGATAAGTAGCAACATATGTATGTTTTTGTTGCGCGCAATAAAAAAAGTTTCCAACAAATCGCGTGCACTCTGTGCACGTGCACGCAAAGATAGAATTTTTTATTAAATCTTTCACACATTTTGAAAAAAAAAACATGTGTACATACATTATATCAAAGCCCAATCGATTCAATTCGATACACGTATTGTGTCTAGATATTTGTGATTGTTAGTTAAAAAATTAAGTTTTTATTAATCGATTTAATATCGTATGATATTATTGTTCGATTATCTCAATTTTATAGATAAGCCTTTGCATGCATGTGACACTGATATCGCAAATGCTATAAATTACTATAAATTTTGGATTATACCATATAAATGTGATCATAATTAATGTGCGCACTGACTCAGAATACCTAAATGTTAAATTGATGCCATTTAATATATGTGACTTTATGTCACTTGAAAACAAAATAAATATTTGCAGGATTTGTAATACTAGTACATAACAGGCGCGCGCTTCGCGCACGCTGCGTATTGAATCCCATACATCTTCAAATAACATTTATACCAATTTACATTTTAATTAAACAAATGTTAACAATTTTTGATAAAAGTAAACTTTCAAAAAAATGACGCTTTGCGCGCGGTGCGTATTAAACTCCATACATCGTCCAAT